>NW_024748137.1:0-23054 GCF_018991925.1 Homarus americanus
TAGACATGTATTGCTAGCTCACCACACTCGCCTACAAAACTCCAAGTCACAGCTCTCACCACCACTCGCCTACAACACTACTAGTCACATCTCTCACCACCTCTCGCCTACAACACTCCTTGTCGTAGCTCTCACCACCACCCGTCTACAACACTCTTAGTCACAGCTCTCACCACCACTCGCTTACAACACTCTTAGTCACAGCTCTCACCAGCACTCGCCTACAACACTCCCAGTCACAGCTCTCACCGCCACTCGCCTAATACACTCACAGTCAAATCTCTCACCACCACTCGCCAACAACACTCTCAGTCACAGCTCTGACCAACACTAGCATACCGCACTCTTAGTCACAGCTATGGCCACCACTCTCTTACAACACTCCCAGTCACATCTTGGACCACCACTCGCCTACAACTCTCCCAGTCACATCTCTGACCACCACTAGCCTACAGCACTCCTAGTCACAGCTCTCACCACCACTCGCCTACAACACTCCCAGTCAAACCTCTCACCACCACTCGCCTACAACACTCCCAATCACAGCTCTCACCACCACTTGCCTACAACACTCCCAGTCACAAGTCTCACCACCACTCGCCTACAACACTCCTAGTCAGAGCTCTCACCACCACTCGCGTACAACAATCCCAGTCACTGCTCTCACCACCACTCGCCTACTACACTCCCAGTCACAACTCTCACCACTACTCGCCAACAAAACTCTCAGTCACAGCTCTGACCACCACTTGCCTACAGCACTCCTAGTCACAGCTCTGACCACCACTAACTTACAACACTCCTAGTCACATCTCTCACCACTATTCGCATACAACTCTCCAAGTCACATCTCTGACCTCCACTTGCCTACAGCACGCTTAGTCACAGTTCTCACCAGCACACGCCTACAACACTCCAAGTCACAGCTATCACCACCTCTCGCCTACAACACTCCTAGTCACAGCTCTCTCCACCATTCGCCTAAAACTCTCCCAGTCACATCTCTCACCACCACTTTCGTACAGCACTCTTAGTCACAGCTCTGACCACCACTCGCCTACAACTCTCCCAGTCACATCTCTGACCACCACTCGCCGACATCACTCCCAGTCACAGCTCTAACCACCACTCGCCTACAACACTCCCATTCACAGCTCTCACCTCCACTCACCTACAACAATCTCAGTCACTTTTCTTACCGCAACTCGCCTACTACACTCACAGTCACAGCTCTCACCACTACTCGCCAACAAAACTCTCAGTCACAGCTCTGACCACGACTCACCTACAGCACTCCTAGTCACAGCTCTCACCACCACTCGCCTACAACACTCTTAGTCACAGTTCTCACCACCACTCGCTTCCAGCTCTGGTCCTGGCTCACCCACCACTCGCCTGCAGCACTCCCAGTCTGGCTCTACCTGCTCGCCTACAGCTCTCCCAGTCACATCTCTGACCACCACTCACTTACAGCACTCCCAGTCTGGCGACCACTCGCCTACAACGCCTCTCAGTCGCTCTCACCACCACTCGCCTACAGCACTCCTGATCACAGCTCTCACCACCACTCGCCTACAACACTCCTACTCACAGCTCTCACCACCACTCACCTACAACACTTTTAGTCACAGCTCTCACCAGCACTCGCCTACAACACTCCCAATCTCAGCTCTCACCACCACTGGCCTACAGCAATCCAAGTCACAGCTCTCACTACCACCCGCCTTCAACACTCCCATTCACAGCTCTCACCACCACTCACATATAACAATCTGAGTCACTGCTCTTACCGCCACTCTCCTACTACACTCACAGTCACAGCTCTCACCACTACTCGCCAACAAATCTCTCAGTCACAGCTCTGACCACCACTCACCTACAGCACTCCTAGTCACAGCTCTCACCACCACTCGCCTACAACACTCTCAGTCACAGCTCTCACCACCACTTGCCTACAAACACTGCCAGTAACGGCTCACCACACTCTGCCCAAAACTCAAGTCACAGCTCTCACCACCACTGCCTCCACAACACTACTAGTCACATCTTCACCACCTCTCGCCTACAACACTCTGTCGTAGCTCTCACCACCACCTGTCTACAACACTCTAGTCACAGCTCTCACCACCACTCACAACACTCTTAGTCACAGCTCTCACCAGCACTCTGCCTACAACACTCCCAGCTCACAGCTCACCACCATCTGCTTCACAACAATCCAAGTCACTGCTCTCACCACCACTCGCCCATCACACCCAGTCACAACTCTCACCACTACTGCCAACAAAACTCTCAGTCACAGCTCTGCCCACCATTCGCCTACAGCACTCCTAGCACAGCTCTGACCACCACTCTTACAACACTCCTAGTCACATCTCACCACCATCTGCCTGCAACTCACCCAGTGAGATCTCTCACCACCACTTGCCTACAGCACTGAGCTCACAGCTCTACCCACACTGCCACACACTCCCAGTCACAGCTCTCACCACCTCGCTTACAACACTCCACCACAGCTCTCACCCCACCTGCCTACAACACCCAGTCACAGCCTCACCACCACTCGCCCACATAACTCCCAGTCACAGCCTCACCACCACCTGCCCACAACACCCCAGTCACAGCTCTCACCACCACCTCGCTCACACCCCAGCACAGCTCCACCACCACCCACAACACCTCTAACTCCACAGCTCTCACCACCACTGCCTACAACACTCGCACTCACAGCTCTCACCACCACCTCCGCCTACCAAACTCCCCAGTCACAGCCTCACCACCACTCCCCACAACAATCCAAGTCACTTCACACTCACCACCACTCGCCCACAGCACTCCTAGTCACAGCTCTCACCACCACACGTGTACAACACTCCCAGTCCACAGCTCTCACCACCACACGCCTACAACACTCCCAGCAGTCGCAGCTCTCACCACCACCTGCCTACAACACTCCCAGCCCACAGCTCTCACCACCACTCGCCCACAAACTCCCCAGCTCACAGCCTCACCACCATCTGCCCACAACACTCACAGTCCCAGCTCTCACCACCACTCGCCCACAACATCCCAGTCACAGCTCTCACCACACCTCACTGAACTCCTATTCACGGTCCACACCACCAATCGCTTTCAACAGCTCGCCAGCCACAGCCTCACCACCACCCGCCAACAACACTCCCCAGACAGCTCTGACCACCACTCTCCTACAGCAATCCCAATCACAGCTCTCACCACCACTGCTTACACTCCAAGTCACAGCTCTCACCACCAATCGCCTACAACACTCACAGTCACAGCTCTCACCACCACTCTCACTACAAAACTCTCCCAGTCACATCTCACCACCACTCCACGCCTGCAATCCTAGTCACAGCTCTCACCCACCACTCGCCCACAACACTCTTAGCTCACAGTTCTCACCAACGCCCACAACACTCCTGCAGTCACAGCCTCACCACCACTGAAACAGCACTCCCAGTCACAGCTCTCACCACCACTCGCCTACAACTCTACCCAGTCACACATCTCAGACCACCACTGCCACAAGAACTCCACTGTCACAGCTCTCACCACAACCTGCCTACAACACTCCCAGTCACAGCTCTCACCACCACTCGCTACAACAATCCCAGTCACAGCTCTCACTGCCACTGCCTACTACACTCACAGCTCACAGCTCACCAACACTGCCAACAACACTTCAGTCACAGCTCTCACCACACTCGCATACTGCACTCCTAGTCACAGCACGACCACAACTCTCCTACAACACCCCAGTCACATCTCTGACCACCACTTGCTCACAACTCTCTGAGCACATCTCTGACCACTTGCCTACAGCACTCTAAGTCACAGATCCACCACCCTGCCCACCACACTCCACCTGCCTCACACCACCTCGCCCACAACACTGCAAGCATGGCTCTCACCACCACTCGCCCAACTCCAAGTCACAGCTGTCACCACCACTGCCTACAACACTCCCCTAGTCACAGCTCTCACCACCACTGCCAACAACACTCTTAGGCACAGCTCTCACCAGCACTCTCCATAACACCCAGTCACAGCTCTCACCACCAATCGCCTACAACACCAACTCACACCTCTCACCACCACTCTCGCCTACAACACCCCAGTCACAAGTCTCACCACCACTCGCCTTCAACACCCCACATCTCTCTCCACCACCTCGCCTACAACTCTCCCGCAGTCACATCTCTAACAACCACTGCCTACAGCACTCCCCAGCTCACGGCTCTCACCACCACTCGCCTGCCAGCAAACTCCTAGCTCACAGCTCTCACCACCACTGCCCACAACACTCCCAGTCACACCTCTCACCACCTCCTCACCTACCACAGTCCCAGTCGCAGCTCTACCACCACTGCCTACAACACTCCCAGGAAACAGCTCTCACCACCACTGCCCCACAAACTCTCACAGCTCACATCTCTGACCTACTGCCACACCCCAGTCACAGCTCTGACCACCACTCAGCCCATCACCTTGCTAGTCCATGACCACCACCTCTACAACACTTCCCAGTCACACTCTCACCACCATCTGGCCACAACTCTCCCAGTCACATCTCTGACCACCACCCACTGCCACAAGCACTTAGTCACATCTCTCACCACCACTGCCACAACCTCTCACAGTCACACATCTGACCACCACTCTCCCACACACCCAGTCACAGCTCCACCACCACCTGCCCCCACAACACTCTTAGCTCACAGTTCCTCACCACCACTGCCTTACAACACCCTTGTAATGTCTCACCACCACCACCTGCCTACAAACTCTCCCAGTCACATCTCTGACAAACTGCCCACAGCACCTCCAGTCACGGGCTCTCACCACCACTCTGCCCACTACACTGCATCCACCACCTGCACCACTCCCCTACAAAACCCCAGTCACAGCTCTCACCACCACTGCCCACAACACTCCAGTCGCACCTCTCACCACCTCTCACCCACACATCCCAGTCGCAGCTCTCACCACCATCTCTCACAACACCCTAGCAGCCTCACCACCACTGCCTACAACTCTCACAGTCACATTCTGACCAATACTCGTCAACAACACCCCAGTCACAGCCTGACCACCACTTGCCTGCAGCACTCCTAGTCACAGCTCACACCACCACTCGCCTACAACACTCCAGCTCACAGCTCTCACCACCACTCGCCTACAACACTCCGAGTCACAGCTCTCACCACCACTCGCCTACAGCATTCCAAGTCACAGCTCTCACCCCCTCAAGCCTACACCACTCCCAATTACGGCTCTCACCACCACTTGCCTACAACATTGCCAGTAACGGCTCTCACCACAACTCGCCTACAAAACTCCAAGTCACAGCTCTCACCACCACTCGCCTACAACACTCCTAGTCACAGCTCTCACCACCTATCGCCTACAACACTCCTAGTCGTAGCTCTCACCACCACCCGCCTACAACACTCCTAGTCACATCTCTCACCACCACTGGCTTACAACACTCTTAGCTGCCAGCTCTCACCAGCACTCGCCTACAACACCCCCAGTCACAGCTCTGTCCACCACTCTCTTCAACACGCCTAGTCACATCTCTCACCACCATTCTGCCTACAACTCTCCCTGTCACATCTCTGACTGGGCTCACTTGCCTACAGCACTCTTAGTCACAGCTCACCACCACCTGCCTACAACACTCCTAGTCACATTTCACCACCACTGGCTTACAACACCCTAGTCACAGCTCTCACCACCACTGCCTACAGCAATCCCAGCGATCTCTGACCACCACTGCTCACAACTCTCCTGCAGTCAGCTATTCCTCTGACCACCACCACCTACAGCATTCTCAAGTCACAGTTCTCACTACCACACGTGTACAACACTCCTACCACAGCTCTTACCACCACTCGCTCACAACACTTTTTAGTCACAGCTCTCACCAGCACTCTGCCCACAACACTCCCAGTCACAGCTCTCACCACCACTCGCCCACAACACCCCAGTCACAGGTCTCACCACCTCTCGCTTTTCACAAACACCCCAGTCGCAGCTCTCACCCCACCTCGCCCACAACACTCCCACCACAGCCTCACCACCACCGCCTACAACACTTTAGTCACAGCCTCACCACCACCTGCCCACAACACTCCCAGTCACAGGTCTCACCACCACTGCCTACAACACTCACAGTCTCAGCTCTCACCACCATTGGCCTACAACAATCCCAGTCACAGCTCTCACTACCACTCACCTACAACACTCCCAGTCACCGCTCTCACCACCACTCGCTTTCAACACTCCCAGTCACGGCTTTCACCACCAATCGCCTTCAACACTCCCAGTCACAGCTCTCACCACCACTCGCCTACAACACTTCCAGTCACAGCTCTCACCACCTCTCGCCTACAACACTCCCAGTCGCAGCTCTCACCACCACTCTCCTACAACACTCCTACTCACAGCTCTCACCACCACTCGCCTACAACACTTTTAGTCACAGCTCTGACCACCACTCACCTACAGCAATCCTAGTCACAGCTCTCACCACCACTCTTCTACAACACTCCTAGTCACAGTTCTCACCACCACTCGCCTACAGCACTCCCAGTCGCAGCTCTCACCACCACTCGCCTACAACTCTCCCAGTCACATCTCTGACCACCACTCGCTTACAGAACTCCCAGTCACAGCGCTCACCACCACTCGCCTACAACACTTTTAGTCACAGCTCTCACCAGCACTCGCCTACAACACTCCCAGTCACAGCTCTCACCACCACTCGCCTACAACACTCCCAGTCACTGCTCTCACCGCCACTCGCCTACTACACTCACAGTCACAGCTCTCACCAACACTCGCCAACAACACTCTCAGTCACAGCTCTGACCAACACTAGCATACCGCACTCCTAGTCACAGCTATGACCACCACTCTCTTACAACACTCCCAGTCACATCTCTGACCACCACTCGCCTACAACTCTCCCAGTCACATCTCTGACCACCACTTGCCTACAGCACTCCTAGTCACAGCTCTCACCACCACTCGCCTACAACACTCCCAGTCACAGCTCTCACCACCACTCGCCTACAACAATCCCAGTCACTGCTCTCACCGCCACTCGCCTACCACACTCACAGTCAAAGCTCTCACCATCACTGGCCAACAACACTCTCAGTCACAGCTCTGACCAACACTAGCATACCGCACTCCTAGTAACAGCTATGACCACCAATCTCTTACAACACTCCCAGTCACATCTCTGACCACCACACGCCTACAACTCTCCCAGTCACATCTCTGACCACCACTTGCCTACAGCACTCCTAGTCACAGCTCTCACCACCACTCGCCTACAACACTCCCAGTCACAGCTCTCATCACCACTTGCCTACAACACTCCCAGTCAAAGCTCGGACCACCAGTCGCCTACAGCATTCCAAGTCACAGTTCTCACCACCTCAAGCCTACAACACTCCCAATTACGGCTCTCACCACCACTCGCTTACAACACTCTTAGGCACAGCTCTCACCAGCACTCGCCTACAACACTCCCAGTCACAGCTCTCACCACCACTCGCCTAACACTTCAATCACAGGTCTCACCACCACTCAGCCTACAACACTCCCAGTCTAAGATCTCACCACCACTTCAAACACAACACTCTTAGTCACAGCTCTCACCAGCACTCGCCTACAACACTCCCAGTCACACCTCTCACCACCACTCGCCTACAACACTCCCAATCACGACTCTCACCACCACTCGCCTACAACACTCCCAGTCACAAGTCTCACCACCACTCGCCTATAACACTCCTAGTCAGAGCTCTCACCACCACTCGCCTACAACAATCCTAGTCACTGCTCTCACCACCACTCGCGTACTACACTCCCAGTCACAACTCTCACCACTACTCGCCAACAAAACTCTCACTCACAGCTCTGACCACCACTTGCCTACAGCACTCCTAGTCACAGCTCTGACCACCACTCTCTTACAACACTCCTAGTCACATCTCTCACCACCATTCGCCTACAACTCTCCCAGTCAAATCTCTGACCACCACTTGCCTACAGCACTCTTAGTCACAGTTCTCACCAGCACTCGCCTACAACACTCCCAGTCACAGCTCTCACCACCTCTCGCCTACAACACTCCTAGTCACAGCTCTCACCACCACTCGCCTACAGCACTCCCAGTCACAGCTCTCACCACCTCTCGCCTAAAACACTCCCAGTCACAGCTCTCACCACCACTGGCCTACAGCACTGCCAGTCACGGCTCTCACCACCACTCGCCTAGAAAACTCCTAGTCACTGCTCTCACCAGCACTCGCCTACAACACTCCCAGTCACACCTCTCACCATCTCTCGCCTACCACACTTCCAGTCGCAGCTCTCACCACCACTCGCCTACAACACTCCAAGTCACAGCTCTCACCATCACTCGCCTACAAAACTCCAAGTCACAGCTCTCACCACCACTCGCCTACAACACTCCTAGTTACAGCTCATACCACCTCTCGCCTACAACACTCCCAGTCGTTGTTCTCACCACCACTCGCCTACAACACTCCTAGTCACAGCTCTCACCACCACTCGCTTACAACACTCTTAGTCACAGCTCTCACCAGCACTCTCCTATAACACTCCCAGTCACAGCTCTCACCACCACTCGCCTACAACACTCCCAATCACACCTCTCACCACCACTCGCCTGCAACACTCCCAGTCACAAGTCTCACCACCACTCGCCTTCAACACTCCTAGTCAGAGCTCTCACCACCACTCGCCTACAACAATCCCAGTCGTTGCCCTCACCACCACTCGCCTACAACACTCTTAGTCACAGTTCTACCACCACTCGCCTACAACACTCCTGTAGTCACAGCTCTCACCACCACTTCTGCCTACAGCACTCCCAGTCACAGTGCCTCTTTACCACCACTGCCTACAACTCCCAGTCACATCTCTGACCACCACTCGCCCACAGCACTACAGTCAGGGCTCTCACCACCATTCGCCTGGGCAAACACTCCTAGAAACAGCTCTCACCACCACTCTCGCCTACAACACTCCTAGTCACACCTCTCACCACCTCTCGCCTAACACACTCCCAGTCGCAGCTCTCACCACCATTCGCCGTACACTCCTAGTCACAGCTCTCACCACCACCCGCCCACAACACTCCTAGTCACATCTCTCACCACCACTGGCTTACAACACCCTAGTCACAGCTCTCACCACCACTGCCTACAGCACTCCCAGTCACATCTCTGACCACCACTCGCCTACAACCTCCCAGTCACATCTCTGACCACCACTGCCCACAGCATCTCCAAGTCACAGTTCTCACTACCACACGTGCTACACACTACTCACAGCTCTCACCACCACTGCCCACACACTCTTAGTCACAGCTCTCACCAGCACTCTGCCCACAACACCTCCCAGTCACAGCTCACCACCACTCGCCCACAACACTCCCAGCTCACAGTCTCACCACCACTGCCCACAACACTCCCAGTCACAGCCTCTCACCACCTCGCCCAACACTCCCCAGTCGCAGCCTCACCACCACTCGCCTACAACACTCCCACTCACAGCCAACACCACCACTGCCTACAACACCTGCAGTCACCTGTCTCACCACCACTGCCTACAACACTCACAGTTTCAGCTCCACCACCATTGGCCTACAACATCCCAGTCACAGTCTCACTACCACTGCCTACAACACTCCAGTCACAGCTCTCACCACCACTCTGCTTTCAACACTCCCAGTCACGGCCCTCACCACCAACTGCCTTCAACACTCCCAGCTCACAGCTCACCACCACTGCCCACAACACTCCATAGTCACAGCTCTCACCACCCTCCTGCCTACAACACCCCCAGTCGCAGCTCCCCACCACCACCTCCCACAACACCCCACTCACAGCTCTCACCACCACTCTGCCCACAACACTTTAGTCACAGCCTGACCACCACCACCCACAGCAATCCTAGTCACAGCTCTCACCACCACTCCCAGAACACTTAGCTCAAGTTCTCACCACCACTGCCCACAGCACTCCCAAGTCACAGCCTCACCACCACTCGCCTCACAACTCTCCCAGGTCACATTCTGACCACCACTCCCACAGAACTCCAGTCACAGCGCCACCACCACTGCCACACCTCAGTCAAAGCTTCCCACCAAAACTCTGCCCACAACACTCCCAGCTCACAGCTCTCACCACCACTGCCTACAACAATCCCAGTCACTGCTCCCCAGTGCCACACTGCCTACCACACTCACACACCTGCCCAGCTCTCACCACCACTCTCGCCAACAACATCTCAGTCACAGCCTGACCACCACTGCCAACAGCACTCCTAGTCACAGCTCACCACAACTCTCCTACAACACTTAGTCACATCTTCTGACCACCACTCGCCTACAACTCTCCCAGTCACATCTCTGACCACCACTTGCCCACAGCACCTAGTCACAGCTTCACCACCACTTCGCCTCACACACTCCTGCAGTCAGCCTCATCACCACTGCCTCACAACATCTCCCAGTCAAAGCTCTGACCACCACTCGCTCACAACACTCCTGCTCACACCACCCCACAGCTCACCAACCCCACAGTCGTGCCTCACCACCACAACCACACCTCACAGTCTCACCATGACCACAACAGCCCACAGCACTCGCTCACAGCCCCACCACCACTCCCTGCCTCACAACTCCCACCACCACTGCCTCACAACACCTCAGTCTCACCACCACTTGCTTACAGCACCCTAGTCACAGCTCTCACCACCACTCGCCTACAACACCTCCTCAGTCACAGCCCCCTTTCATCACCACTGCTTACCACCACTCACAACTCTCACTCACACTGCCTCACCACCACTTGCCAACACTCAAGTCACAGTTTCACCACTCAACTTCCAAAAACAGCACCCACAGCTCTCACCACCACTCGCCTACAACTCCCAGTCACACTTCACCACCACTCGCCACAAAACTCCAAGTCACAGCTTCACCACCACTCTGCCTTACACAATCCCAGACAGCTCTCACCACAACTCTCCCCACATCCTAGTCACAGCTTCACCACCACTCGCCTACAACAATCCTAGTCACAGCTCTCACCTGCCACTGCCCACAACACTCACAGTCACAGCTCACCTGCCACCAACACTCCCAGTCAAAGCTCACTACCACCACTCAATCACAGCAACGACCACAACTCTACAACACCCCAGCTCACATCTCTCACCACCACTGCCCACAACTCTACATCTCTGACACCACTTGCCCACACAACACCCAGCCCTCACCTCACCACTCGCCCACAACATAGCCCACAGCCCACCACTCCCAGTCAACGCCCTGACCTCACACTCCCACTCTCTCACCACCACTGCCAACACTCCCAGTACATCTCACCACCACTTACAACACTCTAGTCACAGCTCTCACCAGCACTCCCTATAACACCCCAGTCACAGCCTCACCACCTCACACCTCAACACCAGTCACCACCACCACCACCACTCCCAGTCACCACTGCTCACAGCATTCTCACCACCTCAAACTTCAAAACTCCCACTTCAGCTCTCACCACCACTCTCGCTCTACAACACTCCCAGTAACGGCCCTCACCACCACTACACCACAACACTCCAAGTCACAGCTCACCTCACCACACCCTACAACACCCCAGCCACAGCTCACCACCACTCGCCTACAACACTCCCCAGTCACGCTCTCACCACCAACTCTGCCTCACAACACCCCAGCTCTCACCACCACTCGCTCCCACCACACCCCCACACACCCCCACAACACCTCAACCACCACCGCCCACACCCCAGCTGCCTCACCACCACTCTGCCTCACAATCCCAAGTCACATCTCTACAACCACTACCCCAACACTCCCTTCACACCACTCTCACCTCACCAGACACTCTCACCACAGCTCACCACCTTCACCACTCCCAGTCACTTTCACCAAACTTTCACCACCACTCTAACAATCCCTCACAGCACTCACCACCACTTCCCAACACTCTAATCACATCCTCTCACCACCACTTCGCTCAGCAACATTCTTAGCTCACAAGCTCTCACCACCACTCTCGTTTCCTCACAACCTCACCACCACACTCTACAACACTCCCAGCTCTCACCAACACTCTCACTCTACAATGGTTTCACCACTCAACCCTGCCCACACACCCCCACCACCTCCACACAGCTCTCACCACCACTCGCCCACAACAGCCCACACCTCCTCACCACCTCACCCACCACACCTCCAGCCTCACCACCACTGCCCACAACACTCCTAGGAAACAGTCTCACCACCCCTGCCTCACACAAACCACTCCCACAGCACTCCAGTCACAGCTCTCACCACCACTTGCTTGCCACCTCCTATCACAGCTCTCACCACCACTCCTCACAACACTCCCAGTCACCCCACCTGGCACAACACTCCAGCCGCAGCTCTCACCACCATCTCACCCACTCACTGCCTACAACTCTCATTTCACCACCACCACTAGCCTACTGCACCTAGTCAGTCTCTGACCACCACTTCACAACACCCCAGCCTCACACCACCTCTACAACCCCCCACCTCGCCCACACCACCACTTGCCCAACAGTCTCACCACCACTGCCCACATCCTCCCCACTCTCACCACCCACACTCCTACAAACTCCCAGCTCTCACCACCACTCTCGCACACACTCCCAGTCACACCTCACCACCTCTCCCACAACACCTCCACAGCCTCACCACCATTCTGCCCTTTCACACTTCTACAACACCCCAGCTCATGCTCACCACCACCTGCCCACACACTATCACTCACCACCACTGCCACAGCATCTCACCACCTGCTCCACAACACCCCAGTCACAGCTCTGACCTCACCACCTCCCCAACACTCCCACCCACACATGTCTCACCTCACCACTCGGCTTTCACCCCAGCTCACGCCTCACCACCACTGCCTCAACTCACACCCTCACCACCCACTCCCACTACGCCAGCCTGACCACACCACCACCCACAGCAATCCCAGTCCTCACCACCACTGCCCACAACACTCTCCACTAGTCACAGCTCTCACCTCACCACCCTGCCTCAACTCTCCCAGCCTGACCTCACCACTCTTACAAAACTCCCAGCTTGCTCACCACCACCGCTCACAACACCACAGCCTCACCACACTCGCCTACAAACACTCCTAGCTCACCACCACCTCTACATCCCACACCTCACCAACTCCCAGTCACATCTCACCACTGCCACAATCACTACCCTTCCACAATCACTCTCACAGCTGCCTACTCTAGTTTCACCACCACTGCTCATAAATAACGGACTACCACTCTTACCCCAGCTCCTCACCATCACTCCTTCCAAACCCCAGCTCACAGCCTCACCACCACTCTGCCCAACATCTCCACAGCCTCACCACCACTCCCTGCCACCTCCGCCTGTCTCACCACCACTGCACCACCCACAACCTCACCACTACAACTCCAACACCCACCACCTCGCCCACAACACTCTGCCTCACCACCACACCACTCAGCTCACCTAACACACTCCTAGCTCCAGCTCTCACCACCACTTCTCCACAACACTCCCAATCACACCTCTCACCACCACTGCCTGGGTAACACTCAAGTCACACCACCACTCGCTCTTTCAACACTCCTAGTCAGCCACCACCACTGCCAACAATCCCAGCTGCCCCTCACCACCACTCCGCCCACAACACTTAGTCACAGTTCTCACCACCCCTCACAACACTCCCAGTCACAGCTCTCACCACCACTCGCCCACACCTCCCAGATCACATCTCTGACAACCACTGCCAGCACTCCCAGTCACGGCTCTCACCACCACTGCCTACAGCACTGCCAGTCACGGCTCTCACCACCACTTGCCTACAAAACTCCTAGTCACACTCTCACCACCACCTGCCAACACTCCAAGTCACACCTCACCACCTCGCCTCACACTCCTCAGTCGCAGCTCTCACCACCATCCGCCCACAACACTCTCACCCATCCACAGTCACATCTCACCACCACTCTCAACAACACCCCCAGTCACAGCTCGACCACCACCAGCCTACTACTGCACCTTAGTCACAGCTCTGACCACCACCTCCCAGTCACATCTCTGACCACCACTTGCCTACAGGTCACATCTCTCACCACCACCACAACTTCACAGACAACTTGACCACCACCTCCTCAACAACACTCCCAGTCACAGCTCTCACCACCACTCACAGCTCACCACACCACTCGCCCACGGCACCCCAGCCCACAGCCCCAGCACCACCTCGCCACAACTCTCACACATCTCTGACCACCACTCTGCCACAGCACTCCCAGTCACAGCTCCACCACCACTGCCTCAACACCTCTAGTCACAGCTCACCACCACCGCCTACAACACTCCTAGCCTCACAGTCCTCACCACCACTGCCCACAATCCCCCACTGCTCTCACCTCACACCTGCCCACCACACTCCACAGTCAGCTCCCACCAACACTCGCACAACACCTCAGTCACAGCCTGAACACTCAGCCTGACGCACTCCTAGTCACAGCTATGACCACCACTCTCTTACAACACCCCAGCCTATCTCTACCACCACATGCCCACATCTCCCAGTCACATCTCTGACCACCACTGCCCACAGCACTCCTAGTCACAGCTGTCACCACCACTGCCAACAACACCCCAGCTCACAGCTCCCATCACCACTGCCCACAACACACCCGAGCCCACAGCCTCACCACCACTGCCCACAACATTCCAAGCCCACAGCCTCACCACCTCAAGCCCAAACATCTCTTACTCTGGCTCACCACCACCTCTGCCTACAACACTGCCACGGCACCCACATCACCACCTGCTCACAAACTCTACTGCCAGCTCTCACCACCACCGCCTCCACAACGTCCTAGTCACAGACCACCACCTCTCGCCCACAACACCCCAGTCTGTTCTCACCACCACCGCCCACAACACTCCTAGGCTCACACTCTCACCCTCACAACCTTACAACACCTTAGCTCACAGGTCCCACCAGCACACGCCCACAACACTTCCCGCCAGCCTCACCACCACTGCCCACAACACTCAATCACAGCTCTCACCAACACTCGCCAACACTCCAGTGCTGTCTCACCACCACTGCCTACAACACTCCTAGTCAGAGCCTCACCACCACTCTCTCACAACAACCCAGCCACTGCCTCACCACCACCTGCCCACACACACACCCCATTCACAACCTCACCACCACCTCGCCAACAAAACCCCACACAGCTCAGACCACCACCACCCACAGCACTCCTAGTCACAGCCTCACCACCACCTCGCCCACCACACCTAGTCACAGCTCTCACCAGCACTCTGCCACAACACTCCCTCAGTAGCCCACACCTCACCACCCCCGCCCCACAACACTCCCCAGCTCACAGCCTCACCACCTGCCCACAAAACCCACTCACAGCTCTCACCACCACTGCCCACATAACCCAAGTCACAGCCTCACCCCACCACACGCCTACAGCATTCCAGTCACAGCTCACACACACGTGTACAACACTCCCAGTCACGTTCTCACCACCACTCACACCCACAGACATGCCAGATCGCTCTCACCCACCACCAGCCTACAAAACTCCTAGTCACAGCCTCACCACCACCTCGCCCACAACACCCAGCTCAGAGCCTCACCACCACCTCGCCCACGACACCCTAGTCACAGCTCACCACCACCTCGCTTCACAGCACCCCAGCCCAGCGCCCACCACCACTGCCACCACAACACTCTCAGCTCACAGCCTCACCACCACCTGCCCACAACACTTTGAATCACAGCCTCACCACCACTCGCCTACAAACACTTTTAGTCACAGCTCTCACCACACTCCGCCTACAACACCAGTTCCCAGCTCTCACCACCACTGCCCACGGCACTCCTGCAGCCAGCTGCTGCTCTCAGACCCCACTGCCCACAATCCCTTCACAGCCACATCTCTGACCACTCACTCGCCACAGCACCCCCAGCTCACAGCGCTCACCACCACCTCGCCTCAACACCTCAGCTCACAGCTCTCACCACCACTGCCCACAACACCCCAGTCACAGCCTCACCACCACTCCGCCTCCAACAATCCCAGTCACTGCTCTCACCGCCACTCGACTACCACACCTCACAGTCAAAGCCTCACCACCACCTGCCAACAACACTCTCAGTCACAGCTCTGACCAACACTAGCATACTGCACTCCTAGCTCACAGCTATGACCACCACTCTCTTACAACACTCCCAGTCACATCTCTGACCACCACATGCCCACATCTCCCAGTCACATATTTGACTCACCACTTGCCCACAGCACCCTAGCACAGCTGTCAACACCACTCTGCCAACAACACTCCCAGTCACAGCTCTCATCACCACCGCCCACAACACCCCAGTCCAGCTCACCACCACTCCCGCCTGGCTCTCACCACCTCCAAGCCCAAAACACCCCACCTGGCTCTCACCACCACTCGCCCACAACACTGCCAGTAACGGCTCTCACCAACACCTCCACAAAACTCTAAGCCAGCTCTCACCACCACCTGCCTCACAACGCTCCTAGTCACAGATCTTACCACTCAGTACACACACTCCCAGTCGTTGCTCTCACCACCACTGCCCACAACACTCCTAGCCAGTGCTCTCACCACAACCTTGCTTACAACACTCTTATCACAGGTCTCACCAGCACCTGCCTACAACACTTCCCAGTCACAGCCTCACCACCACTCGCCCACAACACTCCAATCACAGCTCTCACCAACACTCGCCTACAACACTCCCAGTCACAAGTCCCACCACCACTTCCACAACACCCACCACAGCCTCACCACCACCTGCCCACAACACTCCCAGCTCACACCTCCACCACCTCCTCGCCCACCACACTCCCAGCTCAGCTCCTCACCACCACCTGCCCACAACACCCCAGCTGCCAGCTCACCACCCACTCCCACACACTCTTAGTCACAGCCTCACCAGCACCTGCCCACAACACTCCTAGTCACAGTTCTCACCGCCACTGGCCACACTCACACAGTCAAAGCTCTCACCACCACTCACAACACCTCAGTCACAGCTCTGACCAACCCTAGCATACTGCACCCTAGTCACAGCTATGACCACCACCTCTTACACTCCCAGTCACATCTCTGACCACCACCCCACAGCCCAGCCACATCTCTGACCACCACTTGCCCACAGCACTTAGTCCAGCCTCACCACCACTGCCCCAACACCCCAGCCAGCTCCCATCACCACTCCCACAACACTCCCAGTCACAGTTCTCACCACCACTGCCCACAGCATTCCAAGCCACAGCTCTCAACACCCTGCCTCCAACACTCCCACCACGGCTCTCACCATCACCTGCCCACACACTGCAGGCACCCACCAACACCTCGCCTACAAAACACAGTCACAGCTCTCACCACCACCTGCCCACAACACTCCTAATCACAGCTCTCACCACCACTCACAACACTCTAGTCACAGCTCTCACCAGCACCTCACAACACTCCCCAGTAGCCACACCTCACCACCACTGCCTACAACACTCTTAACCAGCTCTCACCACCACTCGCCCACAACACCTCCCAGTCACAAGTCTCACAACCACTGCTCCACACCACTTCCTAGTCAGAGCTCTCACCACCACTCGCCACAACAACAATCCCAGCTCACTGCTCTCACCACCCCGCCCTACCACAGTCCCAGTCACAACTCTCACCACTACTCCCAACAAAACTCTCAGTCACAGGTCTGACTCACCACTTGCCCACAGCACTCCAGTCACAGCTCTGACAACCACTCTCAACACTCCCAGTCACATCTCTGACCACCACTTGCCTCAGCACTCTTAGCTCACAGTTCGCACCAGCACCGCCCACAACACCCTAGCACAGCCTCACCACCTGTCGCCCACAACACTCCTAGTCACAGCCTCACCACCACTGCCCACAGCACTCCCAGTCACAGCTCCTCACCCACTCGGCCACAACCTCTCCAGTCACATCTCTGATCACCACCTCACAGCACTCCCCAGTCACAGCTCTCACCACCACTCGCCAACAAAACTCCCAGTCCCAGATCTCACCACCACTGCCCACATAACTCCCAGTCACAGCTCTCACCACCACACGCCTACAGCATTCCAAGTCACAGCTCACCACACGTGCACTCCCCAGTGACGCCTCACCACCACTGCCTGGCACCCTGCTTAGTCACGGCTCACCACCACTGACTACAAACCTGAGTCACAAAGTCCCACCACCACTGCCACAACACTCCCCAGTCACACCTCTCACCACCTCACGCCTACCACACTCCCCAGTCGCAGCTCTCACCACCACTGCCTACAACACTCCTAGTCAGAGCTCTCACCACCACCCGCCCACACACTCTTAGTCAAGCTCTCACCAGCACTCGCCACAACACTCCCCAGCTCACAGCTCTCACCACCACCCTGCTTACAACACTCCCAGCTCACAGCTCTCATCACCACTCGCCGACAAGACTCCCAGCTCACAGCTCCTCACCACCACTCGCCCACAACACCCCAGTCACAGCTCTCACCACCACTGCCCACAACAATCCCAGTCACAGCTCTCACCACCACTGGCTACAACGCCCAAGTCACAGATCTCACCACCACTGCCCACAACAATCCCAGCCACAGCTCTCACCACCACTGCCCACAACACCCCCAGTCACAGCTCTCACCACCACCTGCCTGCAACACTCTTAGTCCCAGCCTCACCACCACCTCCAAAACCCTAGTCACAGCTCTCACCATCACCTGCCCACAACACCCCAGCTCACGGCCTCACCACCACTGGCCTCAGCACCCCAGTCACGGCTCTCACCACCACCCGCCCAACACCCCAGTCACAGTTTCACCACCACCTGCCCACGACAATCCCAGTCATTGCCCACTGCCACTGCCCACTACACTCACAGTCACAGCCTCACCACTACTCGCCAACAAAACCTCAGTCACAGCTCTGACCAACACTCACCTACAGCACTACTAGTCACAGTTCACCAACCACTGCCTACAACACCTCCAGTCACAGCTCTCACCACCACTGCCAACAACTTCCTGGTCACAGCCTCACCACCATCTGCCTACAGCACTCCCAGCAGTCACAGCTCAAACCACCACTCCCACAACACTCCAGCTCACAGCTCTCACCACCACTGCCCACAACACTCTGCAGACACAGCTCTCACCACCACACGCCCACAGCCTCCAAGTCACAGCTCACCACCACACGTGCACAACACTCCCAGTCACGGCTCCCCACCACCACTGCCTCCACAACATCCCAGAGTCACAGCTCCTCACCACCTCCCCACAAAAAATCCCAGTCGCAGCCTCACCACCACTCGCCCACACACTCCCACTCACAGCCTCACCTCCACTTGCCTACAACATTTTAGTCACAGCTCACCAGCACTTCCACAACTCTCCCATTCACAGCTCTCACCACCACTCGCCTACAACACCTCCCAGTCACAGCTCTCACCACCACTGCCCACAACACCCCAGTCTCAGCTCTCACCACCACTGGCCGAAAACAATCCCAGTCACAGCTCACTACCACTGCATACAACACTCCCAGTCACGGCTCTCACAACCACTGCCTTCACCCCTAGTCACATCTCTGACCACCACTGCCTCCAGCACTCCCAGCCAGCCTCACCACCACTCATCTACAACACTCCCAGTCCACAGTCTCACCACCACTGCTCACACACTCACAGTCACAGCTCTCACCACTACTGCCAACAAACTCTCAGTCACAGCTCTGACCACCACTCACCTACAGCACTCCTAGTCACAGCTCTCACCAGCACCTCGCCACAACACTCCCAGCAGTCACAGCTCTCACCACCACTGCCTCACAACACTCCTAGTCCCAGCTCTCACCACCACCTGCCCACAGCACTCTCCAGTCACATCTCTGACCACCACTGGCCTTACAACCTCCCAGTCACATCTCTGACCACCACTGCCCACAGCACTCACAATCACAGCTCTAACCACCACTCACCTCACAACACTCACAGTCACAGTCTCACCACTACTGCCAACAAATCTCAGTCACAGTCTGACCACCACCCCACACAGCACTCCTAGTCACAGCTCTCACCACCACTGCCTACAGCACTCACAATCACAGCTCTAACCACCACTCTCGCCACAACACTCCCAGTCACAGTCTCACCACCACTGCCGACAACACCCCAGTCACAGCTCACCACCAAACGCCCACAGCATTCCAAGTCACAGCTCCTCACTACCACACGCACAACACTCCCAGCTCACGGCTCTCACCACCACCGCCCACAACACTCCCAGTCAGAGCTCTCACCACCTCGCCCACAACACTCTAGTCGCAGCTCACACCACCTCGCCTAACACCACTCCACAGCTCTCACCACCACCGCCCACAACACTCCCAGTCTCAGCCTCACCACCCATGGCCTCACAACAACAATCCAAGTCACGGCCTCACCACCACTGCCTCAACACTCCCAGTCACGGCTCTCACCTCACCACCTCCGCCCTTGAACACCCCATCCACAGCACCTCACCACCACCACCCACAACAACTCTCACTGCCCACTACACTCAGTTCAGCTTTGCTCACCACTCACTCACAACAAAACCTCCTCAGTCACAGCTCTTGACCACCACTCACCCAGTACTTCCTAATCACAGTTTTGCACTACTCAGCTTCTCATGTTTGCCAACATTCTTAGTCACAGTTTCACACCACTCGCCCCACAACACTCCTAGTCACAGCTCTCACCACCACTCGCCTACAGCACCCAGGTAGTCACAGCTTCCACCACCACCTCGCCCACAACTCCCAAACAAGACCTCTGACTGACCACTGCCACAGCATTCCCAGCTCACAGCTCACCACCACCTCGCCTACAACACTCTAAGCTCACAGCTCTCACCACCACCTCGTCTACAACACTCCCAGTCACAGTTCTCACCGCCACTTGCCACAACACTCCTACTCACAGCTCACCACCACTCGCTCTACAACACTTTAGGTCACAGTTCTCACCAGCACTCTACAACACTCCCAGTCACAGCTCTCACCACCACCCTGCTTCACACACTCCCAGTCAACGCTCACCACCACTCTGCCTACAACACACTCCCCAGTCTCTGGCTTCACCACCACTGGCTTAACAATCCTGCAGCTCAGAGCTCTCACTACCACTCGCCACAACACTCCCTAGTCATGGCTCTCACCACCACTCGCCTCTCAACGCTCCCCAGTCACGTCTCTCACCCCACCTCACCCGCCTCTCAACACTGCACCACAGCTCTCACCACCACCACCCACAAACAATCCCAGCCACTGCATTCGCCACCTGCCCACTACACCACAGCCCACCAGCTCCCACCACCACCACCAAACCCCAATCACAGCTCTGGCCACCACTCACCTTCAGCACTCCTAGTCACAGCTCACCACCACTGCCTACAACACTCCTAGTCACAGCTCATGTTCACTGCTTTCAACACTCCCAGTCACATCTCTGACCACCACTGCCTACAGCACTCCCCAGTCACAGCTCTAATCCCACCACTCTACAACACCTCCCATTCACAGCCTCACCACCACTCACCCACAACACCCCAGTCACAGCTCTCACCACCACTGCCTACTACACTCACAGCTCACAGCTCTCACCACTCACTGCCAACAAACCTCCCAGTCACAGCCTGGACCACCAACCAAACTCACAGTTCCTAGTCACAGCTCTCACGAGCACTTTCTACAACACTCCCAGTCACAGTTTCACCACCACTTCCTGCCTACAACACTCCTAGTCACAGCTCACCACCACTCGCCCACAGCACTCCCAGTCACATCTCTGACCACCACTGGCCTGCAAACTCTCCCAGTCACATGTCTGACCACCACTGCCCACAGCACCCACACCACAGCCCCAAACCACCACCCCCACAACACCCTAGGCTCACAGCCTCACCCACCAAACTCTACAGCATTCCACAGCCTCACTACCACACTGCACACTCCCACGGCTCCCACCACCACGCCCAGCAACACCTTAGCTCAGCTCCTCACCACCTCCTGCCCACACCCCAGCTCCAGCTCTCACCACCACCTCCCCACCACACCCCAGTCAAAGCTGGTTGCCTCACCACTGCCTACACACTCCTGCAGGCAGTCTCAGCTCTCACCACCTATGGCTGGCCATCATCCCAGTCACACAGCTCTCACTACCACTCTGCCTACAACACCCCAGTCACGTGCTCTCACCACCACTCGCTTCTTCACACTCCCAGTCACGGCCTTTCCCACCACCACTCAGCTTCTTGAACACCTCTGTATCTCACAGCTCTCACCACCACCTCACCAACAACAATCTCTCAGTCACTGCTCTACTGCCACCTCGCCTACTACACTCACAGTCACAGCTGCTCACCACCACTCGCCAACAAACTCCTCAGCTCACAGCCTGACCACCACTCACCCACAGCACTCCTAATCACAGCTCTCACCACCACTGCCTACAACACTCTCTAGTCACAGTTCTCACCACCACTCGCCTACAACACTCCTAGGGGCTCACAGCCTCACCACCACTGCCTCTTACAGCACTCCCAGTCACAGCTCTCACCCACCACCTCGCCTCCACAACACTCTGGGGTCACAGCTCTCACCACCACTCCGTCTACACACTCCCAGTCACAGTTCTCCACCACCATCTGCCTGGCTGCAACAACAATCCCAGCCACTGCTCCCACCGCCACTTGCCTCACAACAACACCCTGCACCATAGCCTCACCACCACTGCCTGCTAAACCCTTGTAGAATCACAGCCTCACCAGCACTGCCTGGCCAACACCCAGCCAGC
>NW_024748138.1:0-10447 GCF_018991925.1 Homarus americanus
TATACTCTTTCAGGGGGCTTTGTTATTCTCGATTAGGGGAATTTGATATACTCGATGAGGGGACTTTGTTATACTCGATGAGGGGACTTTGTTATACTCGATGAGGGGACTTTGTTATACTCGATCAGGGCCCTTTGTTATACTCGATCAGGGGGCTTTGTTATACTGGATCAGGGGGCTTTGTCATACTTGATCAGGGGACTTTGTTATAATAGATTAGTGGACTTTGTTATACTCGATCAGGGGACTTTAATATACTCGATGAGGGGGCTTTGTTATACTCGATCAGGGGGCTTTGTTATACCCGATCAGGCGACTTTGTTATACTCGATCAGGCGACTTTGTTATACACGATCAGGGATCTTTGTTATACTCTATCAGAGGACTTTGTTAAATGCGATCAGTGATCTTTGTTATACTCGATCAGGGACTTTGTTATACTCGATCAGGGATCTTTGTTCTACTCTATCAGGGGACTTTGTTATACTCGATCAGGGATCTTTGTTATACTCTTTCAGGGGGCTTTGTTATACTCGTTCAGGTGACTTTGTTATACTCGATCAGGGGACTTTGTTATACTCGATCAGGGGGCTTTGTTATACTCGATGAGGGGACTTTGTTATACACGATGAGGGGATTTTAATATACTCGATGAGGGGGCTTTGTTATACTCGATGAGGGGACTTTGTTATACTCGATCAGGGGACTTTGTCTATACTCGATGAGGGGGCTTTGTTATACTCGATAAGGGGCCTTTGTTATACTCGATGAGGGGACTTTGTTATACTCGATCAGGGGAATTTGTTATACTCAATCAGGGGACTTTGTTTTACTCGATCAGGGGAATTTGTTATACTCGATCAGGGGACTTTGTTATAGTTGATCAGGGCAGATTAGTGGACTTTGTTATACTCGATGAGGGACTTTAAAATACTCGATCAGGGGACATTGCTATACTCGATGAGGGGACTTTGTTATACTCGATCAGGGGAATTTGTTATACTCGATCAGGGGCCTTTGCTCGATACCTTTGTTATACTCGATGAGGGGACTTTGTTATACACGATCAGGGGAATTTGTTATACTCGATCAGGGGACTTTGTTATACACAATCAGGGGACTTTGTTATACTCGATCAGGGGCCTTTGTTATACTCGATGAGGGGGCTTTGTTATACTCTATCAGGGGACTTTGTTATACGCGATCAGGAGACTTTCTTATTCTCAATCAGAGGACTTTGTTATACTCGATGAGTGGACTTTGTTATACTCGATCAGGGAATTTAATATACTCGATCAGGGGAATTTGCTATACCCGATCAGGGGACTTTGTTATACTCGATCAGCAGACTTTGTTATACTCTATCAGGGGACTTTGTTATACTCGATCAGGTATCTTTGTTATACACTTTAAGGGGGCATTGTTATTCTCGATTAGGGGAATTTGTTATACTCGATCAGGGGACTTTGTTATACTCGATGAGGGGACTTTGTTATACTCGATCAGGGGACTTTGTTTTTCTCGATCAGGGCCCTTTGCTATACTCGATCAGGGGGCTTTGTTATACTCGATCAGGGGGCTTTGTCATACTTGATCAGGGGACTTTGTTATAATAGATTAGTGGACTTTGTTATACTCGATCAGGGGACTTTAATATACTCGATGAGGGGGCTTTGTTATAATCGATCAGGGGACTTTGTTATACCCGATCAGGCGACTTTGTTATACTCGATCAGGGGACTTTGTTATACTCGATCAGGGATCTTTGTTTTACTCTATCAGGGAACTTTGTTATACTCGATCAGGGATCTTTGTTATACTTGGACTTTGGTTTTGTTATACTCGACAGGCGACTTTGTTATACTCGATCAGGGGGCTTTGTTATACTCGATGAGGGGACTTTGTTATACTCGATGAGGGGACTTTAATATACTCGATGAGGGGGCTTTGTTATACTCGATGAGGGGACTTTGTTATACTCGATCAGGGAAATTTGTTATACTCGATCAGGGGCCTTTGTTATACTCGATAAGGGGCTTTTGTTATACTCGATGAGGGGACTTTGTTATACACGATCATTGAATTTGTTATACTCGAGCAAGGGACTTTGTTATACACAATCAGGGGACTTTGTTATACTCGATCAGGGGCCTTTGTTATACTCGATGAGGGGGCTTTCTTATACTCTATCAGGGGACTTTGTTATACTCGTTCAGGGGAATTTGTTATCTTCGATCAGGGATCTTTGTTATACTCGTTCCGGGGGCTTTGTTATACTCGATCAGGGGACTTTGTTATACGCGATCAGGAGACTTTCTTATTCTGAATCAGAGGACTTTGTTATACTCGATCGGGGCCTTTGTTATACTCGATGAGGGGGCTTTGTTATACTCTATCAGGGGACTTTGTTATACTCGTTCAAGGGAATTTGTTATCTTCGATCAGGGATCTTTGTTATACTAGATGAGGGGACTTTGTTATACTCGATGAGGGACTTTAAAATACTCGATCAGGGGACATTGCTATACTCGATGAGGGGACTTTGTTATACTCGATCAGGAGAATTTGTTATACTCGATCAGGGGCCTTTGTTACACTCGATAAGGGGCCTTTGTTATACTCGATGAGGGGATTTTGTTATACACGATCAGGGGAATTTATTATACTCGATCAGGGGACTTTGTTATACACAATCAGGGGACTTTGTTATACTCGATCAGGGGCCTTTGTTATACTCGATGAGGGGGCTTTGTTATACTCTATCAGGGGACTTTGTTATACTCGTTCAGGGGAATTTGTTATACTCTATCAAGGGACTTTGTTATACTCGATCAGGGATATTTGTTATACTCGTTCAGGGGGCTTTGTTATACTCGTTCAGGTGACTTTGTTATACTCGATCAGGGGACTTTGTTATACTCGATCAGGGGGCTTTGTTATACTCGATGAGGGGACTCTGTTATACTCGATGAGGGGACTTTAATATATAGTGGTGGCTTTTTTATACTCGATGAGGGGACTTTATTTATACTCGATGAGGACTTTGTCTATACTCGATGAGGGGGCTTTGTTATACTCGATAAGGGGCGTTTGTTATACTCGATGAGGGGACTTGGTTATTCTCGATTAGGGGAATTTGTTATACTTGATTAGGGGACTTTGTTATACTCGATCAGGGGACCTTGCTATACTCGACGAGGGGGCTTTGTTATACTCGATAAGGGGCCTTTGTTATACTCGATGAGGGGACTTTGTTATACTCGATCAGGGGACTTTGCTATACTCGATGAGGGGGCTTTGTTATACTCGATAAGGGGCCTTTGTTATACTCGATTAGGGGACTGTGTTATTCTCGATTAGAAATTTGTTATACTTGATCAGGGGACTTTGTTATACTCGATCAGGGGACTTTACTATAAATCAGGGGGGCTTTGTTATACTCGATAAGGGGCTTTTGTTATACTCGATGAGGGACTTTGTTATTCTCGATTAAGGGGAATTTGTTATACTTGATCAGGGGACTTTGTTATACTCGATCAGGGACTTTGCTATACTCGATCAGGGGCTGTTATTCTCGATTAGGGGAATTTGTTATACTCGATGAGGGGACTTTGTTATACTCGATGAGGGGACTGTGTTATACTCGATCAGGGGACTTTGTTATACTCGATCAGGGATATTTGTTCTACTCTTCAGGGGACTTTGTTATACTCGATCACGGATCTTTGATATACTCGTTCAAGGGGCTTTGTTATACTCGTTCAGGTGACTTTGTTGTACTCGATCAGGGGACTTTGTTATACTCGATCAGGGGGCTTTGTTATACTCGATGAGGGGACTTTGTTATACTCGATGAGGGGACTTTAATATACTCGATGAGGGGGCTTTGTTATACTCGATGAGGGGACTTTGTTATACGCGATCAGGGGACTTTGTCTATACTCGATGAGGGGGCTTTGTTATACTCGATCAGGGGAATTTGTTATACTCGATCAGGGGACTTTGATATACTCGATCAGGGGACTTTGTTATACTCGATGAGGGGACTTTGTTATACTCGATCAGGGGACTTTGTTATACTCGATCAGGGCCCTTTGTTATACTCGATCAGGGGACTTTGTTTTACTCTATCAGGGGACTTTGTTATACTCGATAGGGGGACTTTAATATACTCGATCACGGGACTTTGTTATACTCGTTCAGGGGAATTTGTTATCTTCGAACAGGGATCTTTGTTATACTCGTTCAGGGGGCTTTGTTATACTCGATCAGGGGACTTTGTTATACGCGATCAGGAGACTTTCTTATTCTCAATCAGGGGACTTTGTTATACTCGATCAGGGATCTTTGTTATACTCGATCAGGGGGCTTTGTCATACTTGATCAGGGGACTTTGTTATAATAGATTAGTGGACTTTGTTATACTCGATCAGGGACTTTAATATACTCGATGAGGGGGCTGTGTTATACTCGATCAGGGGACTTTGTTATACCCGATCAGGCGACTTTGTTATACTCGATCAGGGGACTTTGTTATACTCGATCAGGGATCTTTGTTTTACTCTATCAGGGAACTTTGTTATACTCGATCAGGGATCTTTGTTATACTCGTTCAGGGGGCTTTCTTATACTCGTTCAGGTGACTTTGTTATACTCGATCAGGGGACTTTGTTATACTCGATGAGGGGGTTTTGTTATACTCGATGAGGGGACTTTGTTATACTCGATGAGGGGACTTTAATATACTCGATGAGGGGGCTTTGTTATACTCGATGAGGGGACTTTGTTATACTCGATCAGGGGAATTTGTTATACTCGATCAGGGGCCTTTGTTATACTCGATAAGGGGAATTTGTTATACTCGAGCAAGGGACTTTGTTATACACAATCAGGGGACTTTGTTATACTCGATCAGGGGCCATTGTTATACTCGATGAGGGGGCTTTGTTATACTCTATCAAGGGACTTTGTTATACTCGTTTAGGGGAATTTGTTATCTCTGATCAGGGATCTTTGTTATACTCGTTCCGGGGCTTTGTTATACTCGATCAGGGGACTTTGTTATACGAGATCAAGAGACTTTCTTATTCTCAATCAGAGGACTTTGTTATACTCGTTCGGGGCCTTTGTTATACTCGATGAGGGGGCTTTGTTATACTCTATCAGGGGACTTTGTTATACTCGTTCAGGTATATTTGTTATCTTCGATCAGGGATCTTTGTTATACTCGATGAGGGGACTTTGTTATACTCGATGAGGGACTTTAAAATACTCGATCAGGGGACATTGCTATACTCGATGAGGGGACTTTGTTATACTCGATCAGGGGAATTTGTTATACTCGATCAGGGGCCTTTGTTATACTCGATAAGGGGCCTTTGTTATTCTCGATGAGGGGACTTTGTTATACACGATCAGGGGAATTTGTTATACTCGATCAGGGGACTTTGTTACACACAATCAGGGGACTTTGTTATACTCGATCAGGGGCCTTTGTTATACTCGATGAGGGGGCTTTGTTATACTCTATCAGGGGACTTTGTTATACTCGTTCAGGGGAATTTGTTATACTCTATCAGGGGACTTTGTTATACTCGATCAGGGATCTTTGTTATACTCGTTCAGGGGGCTTTGTTATACTCGTTTAGGTGACTTTGTTATACTCGATCAGGGGACTTCGTTATACTCGATCAGGGGGCTTTGTTATACTCGATGAGGGGACTCTGTTATACTCGATGAGGGGACTTTAATATACTCGATGAGGGGGCTTTGTTATACTCGATGAGGGGACTTTGTTATACTCGATCAGGGGACTTTGTCTATACTCGATGAGGGGGCTTTGTTATACTCGATAAGGGGCCTTTGTTATATTGGATGAGGGGACTTTGTTATTCTCGATTAGGGGAATTTGTTATACTTGATTTGGGGACTTTGTTATACTCGATCAGGGGACTTTGCTATACTCGACGAGGGGGCTTTGTTATACTCGATAAGGGGCCTTTGTTATACTTGATGAGGGACTTTGTTATACTCAATCAGGGGACTTTGCTATACTCGATGAGGGGGCTTTGTTATACTCGATGAGGGGCCTTTGTTATACTCGATTAGGGACTTTGTTGAAATTCTCGATTAGAAATTTGTTATACTTGATCGAGGAGACTTTGTTATACTCGATCAGGGACTTTATATACTCGATCAGGGCGCTTTGTTATACTCGATAAGGGGCTTTTGTTATACTCGATGAGGGGACTTTGTTATTCTCGATTAGGGGAATTTGTTATACTTGATCAGGGGACTTTGTTATACTCGATCAGGGGACTTTGCTATACTCGATCAGGGGGCTTTGTTATACTCGATAAAGGGCCTTTGTTATACTCGATGAGGGGACTTTGTTATTCTCGATTAGGGGAATTTGTTATACTTGATGAGGGGACTTTGTTATACTCGATCACGGGACTTTGTTATACTCGATCAGGGGCCTTTGTTATACTCGTTCAGGGGGCTTTGTTATACGCGATCAGGGGACTTCCTTACACTTGATCAGGGGAATTTGTTATTTTCGATCAAGGGGCTTTGTTACACTCGATTAGGGGACTTTGTTATACTCGATCAGGGGGCTTTGTTATACCCGATCAGTGGACTTTCTTTTACTCGATCAAGGGGCTTTGTTGTACTCGATTAGGGGACTTTGTTATAGTTGATGAGGGCAGATCAGTGGACTTTGTTATACTCGATCAGGGGACTTTAATATTCTCGATCAGGGGACTTTGCTATACTCGATGAGGGGCCTATGTTATACTCGATCAGGGGACTTTGTTATACACAATCAGGGGACTTTGTCTTACTCGATCAGGGGACTTTGTTATACTCGATCAGGGGCCTTTGTTATACTCGATCGAGGGACTTTGTTATACTCAATCTGGGGACTTTGTTATACTCGAACAGGGGCCTTTGTTATATTCGATCGGGACTTTGATATACTCGATCAGGGGACTTTGTTATACTCGATTTGGGGCCTTTGTTATATTCGATGAGGAGCCTTTGTTATACTCGATTAGGCGACTTTGTTATACTCGATCAGGGGTCATTGTTGTACTCGATCAGGGGGCTTTGTTGTACTCGATCAGGGGCCATTGTTATACTCGATAAGGGGCCATTGTTATACTCGATCAGGGAACTTTGTTATACTCGATAAGGGGACTTTGTTATACTCGATGAGGGGCTTTGTTATACTTGATCAGGGGACTTTGTTATACTCGATCAGGGGACTTTGTTATGCTCGATGAAGGGTCTTTGTTATACTGGATCAGTGGACTTTGTTATACTCTATCAGGGGACTTTGTTATACTCGATGAGGGGCCTTTGTTTTACTCTATCAGAGGACTTTGTTATACTGGATCTGGGGACTTTGTTATACTCGATCAGTTTTCTTTGTTATTCTTGATGAGGGGACTTTGTTATACTCGATCAGGGGACTTTGCTATACTCGATCAGGGGGCTTTGTTATACTCGATAAGGGGCCTTTGTTATACTCGATGAGGGGACTTTGTTATTCTCGATTAGGGGAATTTGTTATACTTGATGAGGGGACTTTGTTATACTCGATCACGGGACTTTGTTATACTCGATCAGGTGCCTTTGTTATACTCGTTCAGGGGGCTTTGTTATACGCGATCAGGGGACTTCCTTACACTTGATCAGGGGAATTTGTTATTTTCGATCAAGGGGCTTTGTTATACTCGATTAGGGGACTTTGTTATACTCGATCAGGGGACTTTGTTATACCCGATCAGTGGACTTTGTTTTACTCGATCAAGGGGCTTTGTTATACTCGATTAGGGGACTTTGTTTTAGTTGATGAGGGCAGATCAGTGGACTTTGTTATACTCGATCAGAAGACTTTAATATACTCGATCAGGGGACTTTGCTATACTCGATGAGGGGCCTATGTTATACTCGATCAGGGGACTTTGTTATACACAATCAGGGGACTTTGTTTTACTCGATCAGGGGGCCTTTGTTATACTCGATCAGGGGACGTTGTTATACACAAACAGGGGACTTTGTTATACTCGATCAGGGGCCTTTGTTATACTCGATGAGGGGGCTTTGTTATACTCTATCAGGGGACTTTGTTATACTCGTTCAGGGGAATTTGTTATACTCTATCAGGGGACTTTGTTATCTTCGATCAGGGATCTTTGTTATACTCGTTCCGGGGGCTTTGTTATACTCGATCAGGGGACTTTGTTATACGCGATCAGGAGACTTTCTTATTCTCAATCAGAGGACTTTGTTATACTCGATGAGTGGACTTTGTTATACTCGATCATGAATTTAATATATTCGATCAGGGGAATTTGCTATACCCGATCAGGGGACTTTGTTATACTCGATCAGCGGACTTTGTTATACTCTATCAGGGGACTTTGTTATACTCGATCAGGGATCTTTGTTATACTCTTTCAGGGGGCTTTGTTATTCTCGATTAGGGGAATTTGTTATACTCGATCAGGGGACTTTGTTATACTCGATCAGGGGACTTTGTTATACTCGATCAGGGGACTTTGTTATACTCGATCAGGGCCCTTTGTTATACTCGATCAGGGGGCTTTGTTACTACTCGATCAAGTGGCTTTGTTATACTTGATCAGGGGACTTTGTTATACTAGATTTGTGGACTTTGTTATACTCGATCAGGGGACTTTAATATACTCGATGAGGGGGCTTTGTTATACTCGATCAGGGGACTTTGTTATACCCGATCAGGCGACTTTGTTATACTCGATCAGGGGACTTTGTTATACTCGATCAGGGATCTTTGTTCTACTCTATCAGGGGACTTTGTTATACTCGATCAGGGATCTTTGTTATACTCCTTCAGGGGGCTTTGTTATACTCGTTCAGGTGACTTTGTTATACTCGATCAGGGGACTTTGTTATACTCGATCAGGGGGCTTTATTATACCCGATGAGGGGACTTTGTTATACTCGATGAGAGGACTTTAATATACTCGATGAGGGGGCTTTGTTATACTCGATGAGGGGACTTTGTTATACTCGATCAGGGGACTTTGTCTATACTCGATGAGGGGGCTTTGTTATACTCGATAAGGGGCCTTTGTTATACTCGATGAGGGGACTTTGTTATACTCGATCAGGGGAATTTGTTATACTCGATCAGGGGACTTTGTTTTACTCGATCAGGGGACTTTGTTATACTCGATCAGGGGACTTTGTTATAGTTGATCAGGGCAGATTAGTGGACTTTGTTATACTCGATGAGGGACTTTAAAATACTCGATCAGGGGACATTGCTATACTCGATGAGGGGACTTTGTTATACTCGATCAGGGGAATTTGTTATACTCGATCAGGGGCCTTTGTTATACTCGATAAGGGGCCTTTGTTATACTCGATGAGGGGACTTTGTTATACACGATCATGGGAATTTATTATACTCGATCAGGGGACTTTGTTATACACAATCAGGGGACTTTGTTATACTCGATCAGGGGCCTTTGTTATACTCGATGAGGGGGCTTTGTTATACTCTATCAGAATTGTTATACTCGATCAGGGGCCTTTGTTATACTCGATAAGGGGGCTTTTGTTGCTCTCGAGCAAGGACTTTGTTATACACAATTAAGGGACTGTTATACTCGATCAGGGGCCTATGTTATCGTATTCGATGAGGCTTTTATACTCTATCAGGGGACTTTGTTATACTCGTTCGAAATTTATTTATCTTCGATGAGGGATCTTTGTTATACTCGTTCGGGGGCTTTGTTATACTCGATCAGGAGTTTTGTTATACGCGATCCAGGGAGACTTTCTTATTCAATCAGAGGACTTTGTTATACACGATCCAGGGCCTTTATTTATATACTCGATGAGGGGCTTTGTTATACTCTATCAGGGGACTTTGTTATACTCGTTCAGGGGTATCTTCGATCAGGGATCTTTGTTATATATACTCGATGAGGGACTTTCTGTTATACTCGATGAGGACTTTAAAATCTTGATCAGGGACATTGCTATATACTCGATGAGGGGACTTTGTTATACTCGATCAGGGGAATTTGTTATACTTGATCAGGGGCCTTTGTTATAATCGATAAGGGGCCTTTGTTATACTCGATGAGGGGACTTTGTTATACACGATCAGGGGAATTTATTATACTCGATCAGGGGACTTTGTTATACACAATCAGGGTACTTTGTTATACTCGATCAGGGGCCTTTGTTATACTCGATGAGGGGGCTTTGTTATACTCTATCAGGGGACTTTGTTATACTCGTTCAGGGGAATTTGTTATACTCTATCAGGGGACTTTGTTATACTCGATCAGGGATCTTTGTTATACTCGTTCAGGGGGCTTTGTTATACTCGTTCAGGTGACTTTGTTATACTCGATCAGGGGACTTCGTTATACTCGATCAGGGG
>NW_024748139.1:0-32156 GCF_018991925.1 Homarus americanus
GGGTAAGAAGGAGGGGGAGGAGAAGGAGGAGGAGGAGGGGGGGGGTTATTGCCTATAGAAAACCTGTATAAAGATAAGCGTCTACCTGTTACCTGTAGTGTTATGCTAATTGGTTCCTTAATGTGGCCAAATTCACCTGGATTATTATGGCTGGAAGGACTTGGCTGGAGTGGTATTAATATTTGGGTCCATTGCCTAGGAGTTATGGTAAACGGTTTGTGGTTAATGAGGTGTTGGTTACCTGTGGAGAGAAGGTGAGTGTCTGTTTGTTTGTTTGTTTGAAGGTGGTGTTATTATTATTATTATTATTATTATTATTATTATTATTATAATTATTATTATTATTATTATTACGAAAATCAATCTAATAATCACAATACCTAACACACACACACACACACACACACACACACACACACACACACTAACGACCTCAATCACTCTACAATGAAAAAAAATAAAAACCCTCGTTAGTCATTCACTCAGAACCAATTAGTGAATAGTGAAAGAGTTATTATTCGTTATTCATTCTGGGGCAGCTCAGGAAAATAGGAAAATAGGGGCGATTTTTCTTTTCTTAAGTTGGGGAAAGTTGGACCAGTCGCTAAAGAGCTTATGAGGGCAAAAGATGTCTTAATATAAGGTAATTACGGGCCTGGGGTAGGTGGAAGCCTGATGAGAGGGGGTGAGAGGGGAGTGGGTGAGGGGGAGGAGGAGGAAGAGAGGGGAAGGAGGAGGAAGAGAGGGGAAGGAGGAGGAAGAGAGGGGGAGGAGGAGGAAGAGAGGGGGAGGAGGAGGAGGAGGAAGAAGGGGAGTCATAGGAGGGTGATAATAATAATAATAATAATAATAATAATAATAATAATAATAATAATAATAATAATAATAATAATAATAATAATAATAATAATAATAATAATAATAATATGAAAACACAAAACTCCTCCTCCATATAAAAAAATAATCCCCTCACTTCCCTCAATCAAGTGTGTGTGTGTGTGCGTGTGTGTGTGTGTGTGTGTATGTGTGTGTGTGTGTGTGTGTGTGTGTATGTGTGTGTGTGTGTGTGTGTGAAGGTAAAGTGACTCCACGTTTTCTATGCACCGGGAGACGACGGATGAGAGAGAGCGGGGGGAACTAATTAAAATTTCTCCCTGGCTCTCGGTATTACACAACAGAGTTCAGTAATGTCAACACGCCGTGAAGACAGTCTACTATACCAGAGACGTTTAAGAGCTCAAGGAACAAAATCAAATTAATTATCTAATAAAAAATAATAATAATGTAAAGAGATAGCCTACTTGTCTTTAATGTTTTGAAGTTGCATAAATAAAAAATATTATTATTCTTTTATAATATGTAAAGGAATTTTTATTCTTGAGTGATTGAGTGAAAAAAAATTGAGTGGCTTTGAACAATAACAACAACAACAGAAGAAGAAAGAAGAAGAAGAAGAAGGAGAAGAAGAAGAAGAAGCAGCGAAAATAACGACAAATAATAATAATGATAATAATAAAAATAACAATAACCAAAAACAACACAACAACAACAACAACAACAACAATAATAATAATAATAATAATAATAATAATAATAATAATAATAATAATAATAATAACAATAATAATAATAATAATAATACTAATAATAATAATAATAATAATAATAATAATAATAATAATAATAATAATAATAATAATAATAATAATAATAATAATAATAATAATAATAATAATAATAATAATAATAATAACACATACAGTACAGTAGACATTAACAGCCATACAGACACATTAACATGAGACAATAGTCCTTTGTCCCTCCTTATGGTTAGACCGGCAGCAATAACAATTAAAATAGTCCTTTCCTTGCCCTTAATGCTACCCTTACCCTTAATGCCACCCTTACCCTTAATGCCACCCTTGCCCTTAATGCCACCCTTGACCTTAATGCCACCCTTGACCTTAATGCCACCCTTGACCTTAATGCCACCCTTACCCTTAATGCCACCCCGCCGGCCCCTTAATGCCATCACTTGACCTTAATGCCACCCGCCAGTCTTAATGCCACCCTTGACCTTAATGCCACCTTGACCTTATGCCACCATGACCTTAATGCTACCCTTGCCCGCTAATGCCACCCTTACCCCTTAATGCCACCCCTTACCTTAATGCCACCCTTACCCTTAATGCCACCATGACCTTAATGCCACCCTTGACCTTAATGCCACCCTTGACCTTAATGCCACCCTTACCCTTAATGCCACCTTGACCTTAATGCTACCCTTGCCCTTAATGCCACCTTACCCTTAATGCCACCCTTACCTTAATGCCACCCCTTACCCCTTAATGCCACCGCCGGCCTTAATGCCACCCTTGACCTTGTGCCACCCTTGCCCTTAATGCTACCCTTACCCTTAATGCCACCCTTACCCTTAATGCCACCCTTGCCCTTAATGCCACCCTTGACCTTAATGCCACCCTTGACCTTAATGCCACCCTTGACCTTAATGCCACCCTTACCCTTAATGCCACCCTTGACCTTAATGCCATCCTTGACCTTAATGCCACCCTTGATCTTAATGCCACCCTTGACCTTAATGCCACCCTTGACCTTAATGCCACCCTTACCCTTAATGCCACCCTTGACCTTAATGCTACCCTTGCCCTTAATGCCACCCTTACCCTTAATGCCACCCTTACCCTTAATGCCACCCTTGACCTTAATGCCACCCTTACCCTTAATGCCACCCTTACCCTTAATGCCATCCTTGACCTTAATGCCACCCTTGACCTTAATGCCACCCTTGACCTTAATGCCACCCTTACCCTTAATGCCACCCTTACCCTTAATGCCATCCTTGACCTTAATGCCACCCTTGACCTTAATGCCACCCTTGACCTTAATGCCACCCTTACCCTTAATGCCACCCTTGACCTTAATGCCACCCTTGACCTTAATGCCACCCTTGACCTTAATGCCACCCTTACCCTTAATGCCACCCTTGACCTTAATGCCACCCTTGACCTTAATGCCACCCTTGACCTTAATGCCACCCTTGACCTTAATGCTACCCTTACCCTTAATGCCACCCTTACCCTTACTTCCCTTACTCTTAACTCCCCTTGCTCTTACCTTCCCTTTCCTTTACTCCTACCCTTAACTTACCCTTACTTTTATCATCCTTTACACCTTACCCTTACTTCCCCTTACCCTTCCCTTCCCCTTACTCTTAAATCCTCTTATTCTCCCTATCCCTCTCCCTTACTCTTTAACCTCTCCTTACCCTTCTCTCGCCCCTACCTACCCTTTACCCATCCCCATTCCCCCCTACAGCCCCTTTGTTACTACTGCTGCCGGATACACCTGTGTTGTAACCATAGGTGTATCCGGCACCTATACACACCCGCCTCGAAGTCAGGTGTAACCACCACCTGTACACACCTGTACATCACACACAACACCTTCCACACTCCCAACCAAACTTAAAGCAATTATTATATATCTATAGTGTAACTAACTACACATTACAATACACTGAAATAATGAAACAAAAATATATTCAGAATCTTGGTTACACCGCATTTTTTTCAGTAAGACAATATATATAATTACATTGGGCAGTCCATTACCACAAATTACACTGATAAACGGTACGTAATGGATACTGAATTACAAGTCTCATAACTAAGTCTGGCTAAAACAGTGGTAGACATTGTTTAGACATAAGCCAGTTGACCGCTGAGGTGAACATTAAACTAGTATGATTAAAATAGCAACCAATGATTTGAAGATTAATTAATGTAAATGTGAAATACCTAAGAGAATAGCAAATAAATAAAATACACAAACGAGATAAATAAATAAGAATGAATGGAAAATTATTGAACAATAAAATGAAAATAAGAAAACGAATAAACAGTAAAATGAAAATAAGTAAGAATAAAAAAAGAATAACAATTACTACAATAAAACTAAATAAAACAAAATAAACAGAAAAGAATAAGAAACACAATAAATAAATAACACAGCAACACAAACAACATCATTTACTGTGTTACTTCACATCAACGTGTCCAACATTTGTCTTGACTCCATTTTCGTGAATATAATTAAGTCAAACATCATAACACACATCCCGATAAAAAAAACACACCAACGACAACAATAAATAAATAAACATTAAAAATAAATTCAATATATTTTCCCTAAGATTTTTTTTATTACGAAGTCACGGCAAAAAGTTTGTATACGAATCTTCCTCAACATAATGAGGGGAAGCAGTTCTTTCACCACAGTTATACTCATAGGTTATACTGTAGAGATCCCCCGTGTTCAGAATACAGAGCCACTTATTGACGGTACAGTTACAGCCACTTATTGACGGTACAGTTACAGCCACTTATTGACGGTACAGTTACAGCCACTTATTGACGGTACAGTTACAGCCACTTATTGACGGTACAGTTACAGCCACTTATTGACGGTACAGTTACAGCCACTTATTGACGGTGCAGTTACAGCCACTTATTGACGGTACAGTTACAGTCCAAACTTCTTGTACACTTGAGGGCGGTTGACAACATGTGAACGCTGCTTGCATTATAAATTGTCAGAATAAAAAACTAAAAAAAAAAACTCCGATACTAAGAAAAAACTGAGTAAATTAATGTTAAAATATCAAGCTACCTTACCTACATCACCTCCTTAAGTAGATGGTATATTATCCAGCATGTCCAGGGAATATTGTCTAAGATAATACAGTATAATTGGTTATTTTACTTCAATTATGACCTTGTGTGATAATAGGACATAGTACCATAATAAACCTTTTCTCAAACTGTTAAATAACTCAACAAAAATAATAATAATCCATTCTAAACAACGGATTATCAGACGTAGATGTCATAATTCATCTCATCATAATTATCCATACACTCTCGTGTATAAATTCCTCCGTCAAAATTTGTATTGTCGGAAGAAGTTTTACTGTCTGAATGTCTGTCTAATTCTACAAAAACTCTCCGTTAGTATCCGTCTATTTCCTCTGTTACCTCATCACTTAAGAGTATTACAAAATATTACCACTTACTGTAACACCTGATGTGCATACTCATATTTATAATCCTGTGTATTTTGTAACTGAAAGAAATTACAGTTACAGGAATATTTAGTTACTCTTGCGGTATACAAAATCATACATCTATCTATCTATCTACTGTATTTATCTATTTATATCTATTTTATTAACTCACCTGTACCAATAATTTAATCATCAGTTTATTTATCTTAATCTTCTTCCCATTTTGATTTATTCCTCTTAACTATGTATGTATCTACACCCACAAACAAACCTACTATCCACGCCCTACACCCACAAACATACCTACTATCCACGCCCTACACCCACAAACAAACCTACTATCCACGCCCTACACCCACAAACATACCTACTATCCACGCCCCACACCCACAAACAAACCTACTATCCACGCCCCACACCCACAAACAAACCTACTATCCACGCCCCACACCCACAAACAAACCTACTATCCACGCCCCACACCCACAAACATACCTACTATCCACGCCCTGGTTCCACAAACTTACTCCCCACTATCCACGCCCCACAACTCCACAAACATACCTACTATCCACGCCCTACACCCACAAACAAACCTACTATCCACGCCCTACACCCACAAACATACCTACTATCCACGCCCCACACCCACAAACAAACCTACTATCCACGCCCCACACCCACAAACAAACCTACTATCCACGCCCCACACCCACAAACAAACCTACTATCCACGCCCCACACCCACAAACATACCTACTATCCACGTTCTACACCCACAAACACACACTACCCACCACCTACACCCACAAACAAACCTACTATCCACGCCCCTACACCCACACACATACCCACTATCCACGCCCTACACCCACAAACAAACCTACTATCCACGCCCCACAACCACAAACATACCTACTATCCACGCCTCCCACACCCACAAACAAAACCTGGCTCATCCACGCTTCCCACACCCACAAACAAACCTACTATCCACGCCCCTCATTCCACAAACAAAACCTACTTATCCACGCCCCACTACAGGAAACAGGTAAAACATTTCTGTGATCGTTCTTCAATAATTCCATACGCCAACCTTACCTGCATTTATCTCGATTTCAGTATAAAATTTTAGTGTTAATTTCAGCATCGGAATCAATCAATCAATCAATCAATCAATCAATCAATCTCTCTCTCTCTCTCTCTCTCTCTCTCTCTCAAGATGGAAATTTCATGACGTAAAATCCGATGAAAACTCGACCCTGTTTATACGTGTTGCTTCGAGGTTTTGTTTTCACGTTAACTCATGTTTCGTTTCGATAAATGACACATATCACAGGAGGTGAACTACAAACTGACCTTTGACCTGACACCGACGACCGACCGACGGAAGATGGGGCTTCGGGTTTAGTCGTATCCCATTTGAGAGTTTTATGAATGTGAAGCCCCGAATTAGTCAACAAACCCTACAGCTCAATTTGGATTCGAACTTGTGCATCTTGTTCTTGAATCAGAACCTTATCTCACACATATATAGGGGTTAGGTTAGGTTGGGTTGGGTTAGGTTGGGTTGGGTTAGGTTAGATTGGGTTAGGTTAGGTGAGCCGTGTCCATCACAACCAGACAATTATCCCCGTCCATCAGATCTTCCCTTTAACAAATCCTCAACATAAAAGACAAATTCACCTCCATGTGTTAAAATCTTACTACACTACATTACCGTCACCACTATACCAAACCTGTGTAATATTAACACACTAATACACTATTAAGACATCACCAAATCCATCAATAAACAGTACATCTTCCTTTACACTTGATTAGAAAGAAAAACAAGAAAATATGCCCAGAATCTCAAATTCATTCACTAACATTACGAAAAATTACAAGAGTTAAGAGTCAAAGCAAGATATGTGCTGTACGCAATGTTGATGTTATTTTGTTCGCCATCATTGTGTCCTAAAGTTAATCTGTTTTGTGAAGTATATCCTCGGACTTGGGAACAAATCATCATGTGTACCTTTGAGTGTTAAGGTCTTGATCCATTTCCTTGATGTCTACCGTTTGGAACAGGTAACACCACCACAATTGTTTTAACCAAGACGAAAACGGACGAAAAAAAAAAGCTTCTACAAATATCAAGTATTAATTTTCTCTCTTTACAGGATCTAATACTCTTGGAAATGTGTTTAAATTAATCTGATTTGTTTTCATTTATTGTCGATCCTTCATAAGAGGACTCGTGGATCCCCCGAGCCTAGCCGGCCATTTTGTTTACATTTTTCGGTCGCTCTAAAATACCATTAAAACAATATTGAGTATAAACGTTTGGCTCAACTGATGATCTCAAACATGTCCCAACATTTTTTTGCCTCAACTCCACATTCTGTAACTCATTTAGGTAGATGTCCCTCACTACACATACACTGGACTATGTGTAATGTTGCAGCTAATGTGTTATCAAGATATTGCACATTATAAGTTCATGTGTGGTCATTATTATATCAAACGGAGGAATTTTAAAGAGCTATTACACCACCTGTATCATTAGTTGTCGCCAGGTGAAGGAATGTTTAGGTAGATTATATTTTATTTACTGTAATTAAAGTTTCAATACCTAAGACGTTCCACTATAAGAGTCTTTCAACCTCAGGTAAGGTCTAAAGACTTTCTACTCTAGGTCTTACACCCTGGAGTAGCTGTATCGTCCACATAGGTAATTACTCCACAAGGAACTACAAGTTACACCTTGATGTAATACTTCATTTACTGCCAAACTTTATAGGGAAATATTTGTAATAGGCCCCTGTCTCATCAACAGAACGTATTATATAAATGGGTCAATACATCTGATATTATATTCAGATTCACCACCCTGTAACTTTCCACTGTCTATGAGTAAGACATGAGATTGACACGTGAGCGGGCAACTTACCCAAGAGGGCGAGACCCATAGCTCAGCATATCTGTAAGCACGCACTGCGATGCCCCTAAGCTTCAGTAGCTCACCTCAACTCATATCGAAAGGACGTGACCAAACGTTTATCATACATAAACGCCGTCCCTTTCTCATTCACTCCTAGACAGTGAGACTTACGGTTGATATACACTCAGGAATTATATATACAACCTTTTATAATAAAACAAAGGAACTACCGTTTGGGTTTCGTTACTTAAAACCCAAATATAAATATGTGTGAACGGACTGGTTAATTGGACAAGCAGCCGATTCATATAGGTGGCAAGCGGTGTGTACGGATTCTTCAAACTGGTAGTCGTATCATCCGTCTGTGTCTTGTGACAAACAAGAAACCACACAGCAGTGACGCGTTACATAATCCGAGTGTTTAAAACTATATCCCGTATTGAGACGATATGTAGTGAGCGCTCCTTATCTCTGTCACATACAAATACGTGCAGAATTCGTAATATACAAATATTACAGCCTGTTGGTACATATCCAGATTGAGCCGGTTGAGATAGACTCCACTCAGCATTCCCTAGACATTACAGTGTTGCAGTGTTGAACAACAGTTTCGTAACCTGGAATTCAATTGGTATTTCACTAGCAGCTGAGCAGTATTGTTGTGTCGTCAGCGCGAATTACGAATTCCGGTGTCATCATACAGATCTCCATATATACGTGGACTGTGAAAGAATTGGCACACGGCAGTTTTCGCCAGCGCACGACCAGTGTGATAACCAATCATCTGTTTTCTGATCGCCGGAGGAGGAACTCACCTAAATCAAGTGGACTCGTCTCTCACCAAAGCAGAAGCGTCATCTCGTTGCCAAGGAAACCAGCAGCAGGGCACGCATCCTAGGAAGAGGCCCCACCCACACTCCACTCAGAACTCTTGAAGGATCACATTTTCTATACAGACGTACTACTCTGTATAAATAGGTATTTAAATTACATAGTTCTACACACATGAACACGTTCGAGAGATATCTTCACACCCATAGGTTCGTCGGATAGGATTATTTCAATGATAAAGTGTCGAATGTAAGATTAATGTATTGAAATCCTATAATTTACAGTAGTTTGTAAGTGTCTGTCTTCTTATTGATAGTTTAATAATTAACTACAATTAATATTCATTTGTCTTGTAAATGAGAGGCAAGTGATCTACTTACTGTTAAGTATTCATTGACCCAAGGGGGCTAATAGATAATTTCTAAGTTTCCCATGTCTAATGTAGATGAAATCGAACGCCTAGCGCAACTATTTGCTGATAACCAGCTCATCAATGATCAAGCCCAGACTGACATAGATTTTGAGTATGGAACACAGTTAAACGAGTCGGTTTGAAGTAGTGAGAAAGTTATAGACGAATCATTTGACGACTTAAACCGTCGTACCCTACGGTCTGGTAATCACTATAGTACCTCACCTAAGTATACTAAAGCAGTTACCCCTGTTACAGGTGATAGTGTGTCTGTTGCTAAATCGGTAACAACCTTATTAACCCAGCCTTCTGTTAAGAGTAAGAATACTAACTCGCTTAATGACACTAAAATGGCATCTTCTAACCCTCACACCAGTATTACTAATACCACACCTACAGCTGATACTGTTATTAATATCATGCAGCGCGGCGAATGTTCGAAATTTCACGGGACAAGACGATTATAGGGTCGCACATTTTATTCGTGCATGTGAAGATAGCATGCGCAATAGTCACATAACGACTGACGAAGATAAGAAAGCATATGTACGTTCCCATATAACGCAGGGTTCCTATGCAGGCAGTCGTTTAAATGCGATTGGTTTACAAAGCCCTGACTATGAAAAGTTCAAGCGAACGCTAATTGGGATTATTGGGGGTAGGTCACAGCTGGGCCAGCCGTCACAGATGCCACAGATGCCTCACTCCCAGACTCCTTACGCGACACACTTAGCTCCGATCGCTCCTCCCCGCCTAACATATAAACAGAAAACATCGTTACGGTGCACACATTGTAATAAACGTGGCCACGTAATGGAAGATTGTTTTCAGCTCCGAGGTAATAGTGCAAATAAAGCCACACCCGGTGCAAAGCCATTCTCAAGATCAAACAGAGAGGTAGCTAAAGCAGCACCTCCTCCTCCTACCCAGACAGCGCGCAAATGGTGCGCTCTTCACAAATCGACATCTCATAGTTCACATGAGTGCGATATACCAATAAAAGCTAGGGGAGTGGACCTAAGTGAAACGGAGGTGTCGTACAGGCGCAAGCAGAAACGTCCCCAGGACAAGTCATCGAGGGAAGACCAGCGCACACTACAGCAAGGAGAGGGATAGTTAGGGTAATTCCCGCCCCTCCTCACAGCACTTCTATAGCGGCGCTTAGAAAAGTGGAAGTGTTGTCAGTGCCGGTGAGAGTGGATAATACCAGATTGGCTCTTGATATAGACACAGGTGCTTGCGCTAATGTATTGGCCTTGACATCATATCACGAGTTACAACGTAAATTCCCTCACCGCAAATTCAAATGGAGGCCTAGTAACGCTGAGCTCGAAGGAGTTTCAGGTACTCAGCTGAGCATCAAAGGAATGGTGACGTTACCACTCAGATTCTCAAGACGTGGTACGCCCTTCTACGCGGACTTCTATATAGTTCAGCAGTTTAATTTGCCAGCTGACGGGTTACTTGGTCTACCAACTCTTCGAAAGAACATGATAGATGTTCATCCACGTAATAATAGTGTTACGTTTAAAGGTGTTTCCTACACAGCAATGAGTCATTCTGAACCTATGCTCACCGCTAGGACGAAAGTGTTGTCTACCAATCCTATTAAGAGGAAGGCGGATCTTGCGTCAGAGATATCTCTCGACCTCAACCACACACCTTCCCAGCGTGATTACAGCAGCAAGAGTTGGAAGATAGTACCTGCAATGTTGAAGAGTACTCTCCATTACCAGAATGAGGAATTCACCAACGCAACAATCCTGTGAGCTGAAGTGAACATTAGTTTCTGCAAATGATTCGTTCACTGCCCAGGGTGTGACAGGACGTGACTGCAGTTGTTGTGACTGCTCATCAATCAACATCCTGTCAACAAAATTCTTTCGTATGGCGTGAACAACCCCCAGTTACCAGCACCCAGCACCCACCCTAGTGATGATGACACATCCGGTCTGAGAGATGGTCTCAGCATTCTGAGGTATGGTGTTGTGGATGACGTTGTGTAACATTTAGCGGCGGTTTGCTGTACTCAGGATTTTTGTGAGCATTGACCCAATCACCGGACCTTGGAATCAGCTGTGTCTACTGTGAGACACACACACACACAAGTCTACGGGATTGCGGGAGCAATTTCACATTATCAAGAAATTAAAGAAAGGATGTTATGTGTGTGATTTTATAGATATCACAGCAATGTCGAAGTGCAACCAAATAAATTCCTAATTCGAGGTATTGTTGCGAATTGCCAACAGACTCGACTGGCCAGGATAGATCAAATAGCACCACATGTCAAGGTGATCGATCATCCTCAGGGCAAGACACGCCTGTTAGAGCTGCTTGCCGACTACAGATAGTAGCCTTGCCAGGGGAAACGCTAGGTCAGACAGATTTAACATCCCATCATATAGCGTTAAAGGAAGGAACCAACCCTATTTACATACCAGCTTATAGACTACCTCATAGCCAGCGCGCTGTAGTGCAAGATATGGTACAGGGTATGTTAGATGAGAATGTCATTAGACACTCAAAATCCCCCTTTAACAGCCCATTATTCCTCGTCCCGAAAAAGGATGGTGGATGGCGCCCTGTCATAGATTTCAGGCGCGTAAATAATCAAACAATCCCTGATAGGTACCCAATGCCTATCTTGAGTGACATATTGCAATCCTTAGGCAAGGATAATGCGGTATTTAGCAACTTAGATTTGCTTAGTGGGTATTGGCAAATACCACTCGATGAAAAATCACGAGAAATCACGGCATTTAGCACGCCTCTAGGCCACTTTGAGTTTCTACGAATGCCATTTGGTCTCAGAAATGCCCCACTAACATTTCAAAGAATGATCAACACCCTGTTTGCCGGACTAATTGGTAACACAGTCTGCGCTTATTTGGATGATCTAATAGTAGTCAGTAAGGACGCCGATTCCCATCTGATAAAACTGCGTGAAGTTTTGGCCAAACTTTCCACAGCAGGACTCAAAATAAAACTCTCAAAGTGCGAGTTTTTAAAATCCAGAATCCATTTCCTTGGTCATGTAGTCGACGGTGAGGGCATACACACAGTTAATGATAAAGTCAAAGCTGTATCTCAGTTCCCGCGTCCTACCTCAAATGATCATGTGCGTAGCCTTCTCGGATTATCTGGTTATAATCGTTCCTTTATCAAGGACTATGCAACATTAGCATCGCCCCGAACGAGGTTGCTCAAAAAAAAGATGCAGTGTTTATATAGGATGCTGAACACGAGGAAAGTTTTACGGCATTGAAGACAGCGCTAACCAATGCCCCGGTTCTAGCATTCCCAGACTACACTCAACCTTTCACTCTCTGTACTGACGCTCCCGGAATTGGAGTCGGAGCAGTGCTCATGCAAGAGGACACGCGTGGGAAGCTTAGAGTGATAGCATTTGCAAGTCGCAAACTAATCGATGCTGAAACACGTTATTCGGCGACGCATTTAGAAACGTTAGCCGTTGTGTGGGCACTTAAGAAGTTCAAAGACATTATCTTTGGCTACAAGATAACTGTTTTTACTGATCATGCGGCAGTCACCGAACTGTTCCATGGCAGAAACTTATCAGGCAGATTAGCACGCTGGTATCTGACAATTCAAGAGTTTGACCCCGAATTTAGGTATTTACCTGGGAGGGCGAATGTTATCGCCGACGCTCTGTCAAGAAATATAGCACCAGTTATGCCTGTATCAACATTCACTCTTTCGCAGCTGGAAGATGAGCAACGACGCGACCCATATTGGTCAGCTGTTATTTTTGCTCTCGAATCGGGTGAGGATGTTAAACTCCCCAAGTTATTTCTTCCCTTAAGTCAGTCTGAATTACGACATAACATACTCAATAGGACGAGAAAATCTCCTGAGGGTAATGTGTCTCAAATAGTCGTACCTGACACGTTGTGCAAAGCAGTAATGACATTGTTCCACGATGTCCCACAAGCAGGTCACCAAGGTCGTGATAAATGCTTAGCGGATTTACGAAAGAAGTATTTCTGGAACACTATGAAGAAAGACATAGAATTACACATAGCTAATTGTTTGGCATGTGCTCAACATAAAGGATCAACAGGATCACCTGCCCCGATTCTACAATATCCTACACCAGACCGTCCGTTTGACACAGTCGCTGTTGATGTGTTACAACTCCCAATGAGTCATCAGGGATCAGGATACGTCTTAGTGTGTGTGGATCATTTTTCCAGGTTCGTGGTCTTGATCCCACTAAAAAGCAAAACGGCCGAAGCAGTAGCCTATGCATTAGTGATGAATCTCATATGTCCATATACTACGCCTAAAGTTCTACTCTCTGATAATGGAACAGAGTTCAAGAATGAGCTAATAGAGCATATATGTGCACAATATGGAATTAAACAAACTTTTGTGACAGCTTATCATCCACAGGCTAATGGCCTTGTTGAAAGAACCAATCGTAAAATCCTAGAAATATTGCGTCCAATCGTTTATGGTTTTCAATACGCATGGGAGGATTGGTTACCGCAGGTTGCAGCGTCGATTAATGGGTCAGTTAATAGCTCTACGGGCAAAACACCCTACTATATTGTCTATGGTACAGATAAACGTCTGCCTTACGACATCCTTACAGAGGCGCCATACCCGGTATATAATACGGATGATTTTGCGGCAAAACAAATTCATGTCTTTACAGAAATTCATAACCAAGTACGATCACAGCTAGCGGCGTCACGCGCCGAAATGATCATCAAACAGCATAAACATGCTAAACCTATCGCACTGAACGTTGGGGACGCTGTTATGTTACAGGGAACCTGAAAGGAACTCCAAACTTTCGGCGAAATTTTCTGGTCCATTCCGCATAATCTCAAAAGAAGCAGGCAACAAATTCAAAATATGGAAGCCTAATGCACAGATCGCAGATGTCGTGCACGCGGATCGTCTGAAGAAGACCCAGATAAATGTCTTACCTCCAGTTGATGATAATGTGATTGATACATCCTTACAGACTGTTCAGAAGCAAAATGTCCCAAATGACTATTGTATGAAACTACGTTCTGCGAGTAGAAGTTAACTCGTACTTTCGCGTCAGATGGAAAACGTCGACGGCCAACTACAATCAGCATTGGACATTCTTCATGGTCTCAGCACAGCTTCGATGAATTCGACAATAGTTTCATGAACGTTGTCGTTCAAGCTGTATCTCAACAGAATCGTGTTATTTCTCAAACCTTTCACGCGATTACTGCTCTAGAATCAAAGGTTAATGCAATCATAATGGAGTCTAACCAAGTTTCGAGGATTGTTACTAGGTTACAGAAAGCAATCCCGACGTTAGAATGGCTCCTTTACTTCACAGAATATTTGCATGCTGCTGAAATTTCAGTTCATAAAATTGTAACCTCTAAAAATGAACTAATAGACAGCATTGTAGATGCCGGGATAGGACGTGTGGACGCGAAGCTTGTGCCTGTGCAGACGCTTCTTGAAGCTTTAAAAATAGCCAAGTTGCAGTATCATTTAACTCCGATTTTCAATGACAATGAGGTTCAATATCATTACCCACTGTTGGAGTCAACCCTCACGCACAATGCAATTCTGATCCACATTCCTATGCGAGGGCAACATGAGTTTAATGCATGGCATTTAGAACCCTTCCCCTGGTTTGTGAACGACACACTGTATACCCTAGATAGGCCTAAAGAACTTTTCTTAGTAGATGAAGAATATTCATTGTTATCAATAGAGGATTCTGAGGTACTGTCACGGTGTAAGTCGTCTTATCTACACCTACACGTATGTCCAGCCTACATGTTTGCATTTATTCCTGCTGCAGAGGGTATATGTGAATTGGCAGTCATACAACCAAATGTACGCACAGCGTTAGCGCAATGCAGTTATAGGCCAGTTAGTCTAAAGACTGTGTTCCACGCTCACCTTCACAATGTGCAGTATTTGTTCTTTCCAAATCTCACTACTGTAATTTTAAAATGCCAAAATGGTGTTAAGCAGCTAGTTGTGAAAGGGCATTACAAGGCTCCTGATTACTGTGAAATCACTTGTAGTACATTACGGACCTTGCCTACTCATCAGCATTTTGCGTTAAATCGAAAACTCAAGTCTGCTTTAATTCCACTTCCTATAATGAATTTCACTATCAAGGATATTCAAATAGTATCAGAGAAATTAAAAGTGTTAGCTTTCTTGAACGAGACACATTTTGCTGATTTGAATAATAACTTGCCATTTTATCTGTCACGGGAATTTGCTCTACCAAGTCTTACGATTCCCTGTATTCTGTTAATTCTGGCAATAATGTTCCTGTTCTGTTATTACCGGGCAGTATCATCCAAATTCAACATTGTTCATAATATACTAACCCGTACGACACAAAAGTCTAGGTCCCCTGTAGTAGAGAATACCCCTACAGTAATATCCCCAGCTTAGTGTCTACATATCTGTTTATAACATGGTTAGGGTTGTCTAGGATGTACTGTACTCTGTGAGTTATTTAGGCCTCACGGAGCTCGGCTGGTAGGTGACCGAGCGATGTAATAGGCCCCTGTCTCATCAACAGAACGTATTATATAAATGGGTCAATACATCTGATATTATATTCAGATTCACCACCCTGTAACTTTCCACTGTCTATGAGTAAGACATGAGATTGACACGTGAGCGGGCAACTTACCCAAGAGGGCGAGACCCATAGCTCAGCATATCTGTAAGCACGCACTGCGATGCCCCTAAGCTTCAGTAGCTCACCTCAACTCATATCGAAAGGACGTGACCAAACGTTTATCATACATAAACGCCGTCCCTTTCTCATTCACTCCTAGACAGTGAGACTTACGGTTGATATACACTCAGGAATTATATATACAACCTTTTATAATAAAACAAAGGAACTACCGTTTGGGTTTCGTTACTTAAAACCCAAATATAAATATGTGTGAACGGACTGGTTAATTAGACAAGCAGCCGATTCATATATTTTTTCACAAAGAATTTCAAGTTACAATTTCACATAATAAGTCACATTACAAACGTTCCTTCGGCTTACAGTTAAACTTTGCAATGTCAAGATATTTTTTTCACTGCAGAGGAAAGTATCCGTCATCATCACCACACACACACACAAAGACAAAACTCCTGTATCCAGATTCTCAAAAGTTTATAAATTAAATTCTTCCCTAAAATTAAACAGACAATACATCTATTCATCATAGAGTATGTGAACAATATCGACGCCATATTGGTTACCATCTTTGAGTCATATAATTAGTTAGCTACATAGTGTTAATTATTTAGTTAAATAGGAAAAAATAATCTACTAGCGTGTGTTGTGACCAAAATAAATCAACATTGTATTTACTTTCTCCTCCAGGGGGCACTAAGTCTAGAAAAATGACACAATTGACATCTACATAAAGTGACTGATCAAGGGTAGATATTGGCTACCTTTTGTGTTACTTTGAGGTCGTAGGAACACACAGAGCTGCTCTTAAGGATGTTTACCACAATACACCTCAACCAGTTTCTCATTCACTAAGGTCAAACAATAAATCTGGTTCACAAGATACACCGTAAATTTTATTAGAATACAATAATCAATTACTGTATTATTGTATTGAGGCGAATAGTCTTATGGTGTTAAGATGTGTTCTTAAGCCACGAAGGTAAACAAAAGGTATTCAATATCTGCCTTGGTTGACGATGATCTGTAGACGTTAGCAGTCCTCCTCCTCCTGCTCTCGAGTAAGGTAAGGAAGGCCTCACCTGACCAAAATTGTAAATTAACTTCCCAGGTAGCGTTAGGTTAATCATTAGTTGAAATAAGCTGGGAGGGTTAATCTTCAGGTAATCTATCTTAATTAACAATTTTACGGTGAGTGGGCCAGCACTATTTGACCTTGAAATGAAATGAAAAAAGTTGTGTGGCCTTGGTTCCTTGTGGAGTAATTACCTATGTGGACGATACAGCTACTCCAGGGTGTAAGACCTAGAGTAGAAAGTCTTAAGACCTTACCTGAGGTTGAAAGACTCTTATAGTGGAACGTCTTAGGTATTGAAACTTTAATTACAGTAAATAAAATATAATCTACCTAAATATTCCTTCACCTGGCGACAACTAATGATACAGGTGGTGTAATAGCTCTTTAAAATTCCTCCGTTTGATATATTAATGACCACACATGAACTTATAATGTGCAATATCTTGATAACACATTAGCTGCAACATTACACATAGTCCAGTGTATGTGTAGTGAGGGACATCTACCTTAATGAGTTACAGAATGTGGAGTTGAGGCAAAAAAATGTTGGGACATGTTTGAGATCATCAGTTGAGCCAAACGTTTATACTCAATATTGTTTTAATGGTATTTTAGAGCGACCGAAAAATGTAAACAAAATGGCCGGCTAGGCTCGGGGATCCACGAGTCCTCTTATAAAGGATCGACAATAAATGAAAACAAATCAGATTAATTTAAACACATTTCCAAGAGTATTAGATCCTGTAAAGAGAGAAAATTAATACTTGATATTTGTAGAAACTTTTTTTTTCGTCCGTTTTCGTCTTGGTTAAAACAATTGTGGTGGTGTTACCTGTTCCAAACGGTAGACATCAAGGAAATGGATCAAGACCTTAATACTCAAAGGTACACATGATGATTTGTTCCCAAGTCCGAGGATTTACTTCACAAAACAGATTAACTTTAGGACACAATGATGGCGAACAAAATAACATCAACATTGCGTACAGCACATATCTTGCTTTGACTCTTAACTCTTGTAATTTTTCGTAATGTTAGTGAATGAAATTGAGATTCTGGGCATATTTTCCTGTTTTTCTTTCTAATCAAGTGTAAAGGAAGATGTACTGTTTATTGATGGATTTGGTGATGTCTTAATAGTATATTAGTGTGTTAATATTACACAGGTTTGGTATAGTGGTGACGGTAATGTAGTGTAGTAAGATTTTAACACATGGAGGTGAATTTGTCTTTTATGTTGAGGATTTGTTAAAGGGAAGATCTGATGGACGGGGATAATTGTCTGGTTGTGATGGACACGGCTCACCTAACCTAACCCAATCTAACCTAACCCAACCCAACCTAACCCAACCTAACCCAACCCAACCTAACCTAACCCCTATATATGTGTGAGATAAGGTTCTGATCCAAGAACAAGATGCACAAGTTCGAATCCAAATTGAGCTGTAGGGTTTGTTGACTAATTCGGGGCTTCACATTCGTAAAACTCTCAAATGGGATACGACTAAACCAGAAGCCCCATCTTCCGTCGGTCGGTCGTCGGTGTCAGGTCAAAGGTCAGTTTGTAGTTCACCTCTTGTGATATGTGTCATTTATCGAAACGAAACATGAGGTTAACGTGAAAACAAAACCTCGAAGCAACACGTATAAACAGGGAAGAGTTTTCATCGGATTTTACGTCATGAAATTTTCCATCTAGAGAGAGAGAGAGAGAGAGAGAGAGAGAGATTGATTGATTGATTGATTGATTGATTGATTGATTGATTGATTCCGATGCTGAAATTAACACTAAAATTTTATACTGTAATTGAGATAAATGCAGGTAAGGTTGGCGTATGAAATTAATTATTGAAGAACGATCACAGAAATGTTTTACCTGTTTCCTGTGATGGGGCGTGGATAGTAGGTTTGTTTGTGGGTGTGGAGCGTGGATAGTAGGTTTGTTTGTGGGTGTGGGGCGTGGATAGTAGGTTTGTTTGTGGGTGTGGGGCGTGGATAGTAGGTTTGTTTGTGGGTGTAGGGCGTGGATAGTAGGTTTGTTTGTGGGTGTAGGGCGTGGATAGTAGGTTTGTTTGTGGGTGTAGGGCGTGGATAGTAGGTTTGTTTGTGGGTGTAGATACATACATAGTTAAGAGGAATAAATCAAAATGGGAAGAAGATTAAGATAAATAAACTGATGATTAATGGTACAGGTGAGTTAATAAAATAGATATAAATAGATAAATACAGTAGATAGATAGATAGATGTATGATTTTGTATACCGCAAGAGAAACTAAATATTCCTGTAACTGTAATTTCTTTCAGTTACAAAATACACAGGATTATAAATATGCATATGCACATCAGGTGTTACAGTAAGTGGTAATATTTTGTAATACTCTTAAGTGATGAGGTAACAGAGGAAATAGACGGATACTAACGGAGAGTTTTTGTAGAATTAGACAAACATTCAGACAGTAAAACTTCTTCCGACAATACAAATTTTGACGGTGGAATTTATACACGAGAGTGTATGGATAATTATGATGAGCTGAATTATGACATCTACGTCTGATAATCCGTTGTTTAGAATGGATTATTATTATTTTTGTTGAGTTATTTAACAGTTTGAGAAAAGGTTTATTATGGTACTATGTCCTATTATCACACAAGGTCATAATTGAAGTAAAATAACCAATTATACTGTATTATCTTAGACAATATTCCCTGGACATGCTGGATAATATACCATCTACTTAAGGAGGTGATGTAGGTAAGGTAGATTGATATTTTAACATTAATTTACTCAGTTTTTTCTTAGTATCTGAGTTTTTTTTTTTTTATTCTGACAATTTATAATGCAAGCAGCGTTCACATGTTGTCAACCGCCCTCAAGTGTACAAGGAGTTTGGACTGTAACTGTACCGTCAATAAGTGGCTGTAGCTGCACCGTCAATAAGTGGCTGTAACTGTACCGTCAATAAGTGGCTGTAACTGTACCGTCAATAAGTGGCTGTAACTGCACCGTCAATAAGTGGCTGTAACTGTACCGTCAATAAGTGGCTGTAACTGCACCGTCAATAAGTGGCTGTAACTGTACCGTCAATAAGTGGCTCTGTATTCTGAACACGGGGGATCTCTACAGTGTAACCTACGAGCATAACTGTGGTGAAAGAACTGCTTCCCCGCATTATGTTGAGGAAGATTCGTATACAAACTTTTTGCCGTGACTTTGTAATAAAAAAAATCTTAGGGAAAATATATTGAATTTATTTTTAATGTTTATTTATTTATTGTTGTCGTTGGTGTGTTTTTCTTAATTATATTCACGAAAATGGAGTCAAGACAAATGTTGGACACGTTGATGTGAAGTAACACAGTAAATGATGTTGTTTGTGTTGCTGTGTTATTTATTTATTGTGTTTCTTTATTCTTTTCTGTTTATTTTGTTTTATTTAGTTTTATTGTAGTAATTGTTATTCTTTTTTTTTATTCTTACTTATTTTCATTTTACTGTTTATTCGTTTTCTTATTTTCATTTTATTGTTCAATAATTTTCCATTCATTCTTATTTATTTATCTCGTTGGTGTATTTTATTCTCTTAGGTATTTCACATTTGCATTAATTAATCTTCAAATCATTGGTTGCTATTTTAATCATACTAGTTTAATGTTCACCTCAGCGGTCAACTGGCTTATGTCTAAACAATGTCTACCACTGTTTTAGCCAGACTTAGTTATGAGACTTGTAATTCAGTATCCATTACGTACCGTTTATCAGTGTAATTTGTGGTAATGGACTGCCCAATGTAATTATATATATCGTCTTACTGAAAAAAATGCGGTGTAACCAAGATTAAGTTTTATAGAGTTTGTATTTAAGGATTATTCTCCTATACTTCTCTTAGATTCTGAATATATTTTTGTTTCATTATTTCAGTGCATTGTAATGTGTAGTTAGTTACACTATAGATATATAATAATTGCTTTAAGTTTGGTTGGGAGTGTGGAAGGTGTTGTGTGTGATGTACAGGTGTGTACAGGTGGTGGTTACACCTGACTTCGAGGCGGGTGTGTATAGGTGCCGGATACACCTATGGTTACAACACAGGTGTATCCGGCAGCAGTAGTAACAAAGGGGCTATATGGGCTCCGGCGGCCATGTCGTGACACCGGCCGGCAGAATCCCCCGGTGAAAAAGGGAAACAAGATGGCCGTCCCCCATTCTATATGTAAACAACTCGACCTGAAATGTTGTTTATTGGACATTTTTCTCATTAGGGAGTCGAACCCTTGTTTTGAGTTGGTGTTCAACTACCGTGGCTGACGGCCATCACCTGTGATTCAACTGGTAGAATTAAGTGTAATAATAATAATAATAATAATAATAATAATAATAATAATAATTAACGGTTTATTGAAAGAGCTTGGCAGCCAGAAGGCTGAAAATATACAGTTACATATTTGGGGAATGGGTTTCGAATTACAAATAATATACAAGTAACATAAGTGATACAAATAAGATATATAATAACTAGATGGGGAAAAGCTCAAACTACAGTGCATTTCAACATAGTGACAGTGCAAGAAGTAGTATTTACTGGGAGTGAATACACTGGTTTATTACAAGTTATTGATAATTTTTACAATGGTTGGGACTGGGCTGTTCTCATAGCGATCAGTTCGTGCACCTATGGGCTGGATGCGGTTGTGGTGTCAAACAGCAATTCTCGGGCTAGGGATCTCAGGTGGTAGTAGGAGCCGGTGTCGAGGATGGTGTAGAAGCTTCTTAGCAAATTTGCAGATGTGGTCGTGGTGATGGTCAGTGAGAGTCGAAAGGGTCAGTGTGTTGAGCGCTTCTTGATATGTGGAGTAGGAAGGGGAGAGAATAATCTTGCATGCCCTCTTTTGCACTTTTACTAGGTGGGCATCTTATCAAATGAACCCCTGTCCTAATGGGCCCTAGTTCTAATGGGGCCCACTCCTATTGGGTCCCAGTTTTAATGGGCCCCAATTCTAATGGGTCACATTTCCAATGGTTCTCAGTCCTAATGAGCCTCAGTCCAAAGATACCACAGGCCTAATGGTTCCAGTCTTAATAGGCCTCAGTCTTAATGAGTCCCAATCCTGACGGCTCTCAATACTAATGGGCCTCAGTCCTAATAGTTTAAGGTTGGGACCCATTAAGGCTGGCTTCTATTTACCTTACAAGCACTGTGTTCTACCGTGTCATCCCGTGTGTGTGTGATTTCCCGTGTCAGGTGGTATAATACGCAGGTGAGTGGCTGCCAGGTAGGGTGGGTGAGGGTGGGCACCTTGATGCAGGGGAAGGTGAGTTCCTGATGCTGATTCACACCAGTGTCATGATGAGGTAATCTTATCACCTTATTAGTGTACGATGAGTGGGTGGGCGTGGTGTGGAGGGGTGGGGGCGCGTAAGGGGTGGACAGCAAGGGGCGTGGTGTATGGTGGGGGGAGGGTAAGGGGCGTGTAGGGGTAGCTAAGTGGGCGTGTTGAGTTGGGCAAGAGGGAGGCGTGGTGGGTGTAGGGGCGTGTATAGTAGGCGGGAAGTGGCGTGGCACTGTGATGGCGCGCGCCACTAATCACTCTGACCTTACTGAACACAACCCATTATACAGCATAATTAGTGTTGCTTCCGTCAGCCTCACACAGTCAAACACACTATTTACATTTTCTCTTCACATATATTTTATTTTATTCGTTTCAAGTGGGACTCGAATTTCAGCCTTGGAGTTGAAGAGGAATTTTTTTAGGAGAAGTTGAAAAGAAATCGTGTTTAGTTGAAGACGAATGTGTTCTTATATAAAAGTGAAGGAATTAACCAGACGTGTTTGATTGTTTGGGCGTCTCTATCTCTCACACTCGAGTCCAAGATGTCCCCCTTGAGGACGGTGTTCGTGTAGCGTCGTCAAACTCGCTCTTGGTTTTTATTCAGCAGGAAGAGCTACACCCGCCACCTGGTGTTGGCCGTGTTTGGTGACCATCTTATTAACAAGGCCGCTCTCTCGTGCCTTGTCCACACGCCACCCCCACCTCCATATTGTACCGTTTTGTCCTTTATTAACGGTGGTGTTACTACAGGCAGCGTGGTGTGGGGGGAGGGCCGCTGCTTCAGATTGTTCAGTCTTTGACGTGTAACACAAAACGTGAGATGTTGTGGTCCTTCAGTACCTCACAACACACACACATCTCCTAGTTACCACATGCTGTTGTTATTAAAGCTCCACCAATGAGTAAGCGTCGCTGTCTCGTCCTTTGCTCCGCCGACCATTACAGTGTGTAGCTGTAGGACTCGCCGCCGTGTTTGTTTCATGTAGCGACACTAAACTCCCGGAAATTTGTAGGTGTTAAGCTGGAGCGTTTGAGCTGTTGTTGTCGTCACCTTGTTGATGTTTTGTAGGTCCGTGTTGGCTGAGGATTGTTGTTAGTGTTTCTTAAGGCATTAATAAACTAGTCATGAGGTTCTATAGGAATTATATCCTGCTGTTTTTTTTTCTTGTTCTTCTTATTGTTGTTGTTGTTCTTCAGTTGCATAATTCGAGTTGTGATTATCAGTAGAAGTTTGACGGGCTGGATTCTCTTATTGTTTCTTTAATTCATAAACAAGAACCGTAAACACAAGAGCAAAACAAAGACATAACAAATGAACTAAAAACAAATATATTGAAGGTTTAAATTTCTGGGATAGATTTAATTAGATCTTGGGTATATTTTCTCGTTCTTGGAGGTCAGGCCAGGTCAGGTCAGGTCATGTCATGTCATGTCAGGTGTACCGAATACGCTAGCAGAGGTGGTCAGATGCCTTGGGAATATTGCAGAGTAATTGAGGTCAGGTCAGGTGGCCTCAATACCTGCTTCAAGGTGTAATAGAGGTGAAAAATAATGGGTTTCTTGATTGGATCTGGTTAAGTCAGGTCAGGTAAAGTCAGATACAGAGGCTGGGTGTATGACTGTGGGTTGATGGGTGAATGACTGTGGGTTGGTGGGTGTATGAATGTGGGTTGGTGGGTGTATGACTGTGGGTTGGTGGGTGTATGACTGTGGGTTGGTGGGTGTATGACTGTGGGTTGGTGGGTGTATGACTGTGGGTTGGTGGGTGTATGACTGTGGGTTGGTGGGTGTATGACAGTGGTGACAAGGATTATTTGAGCTTGACAAAATTTAGATAGATAGAAGCGTGGTTTAGTCTTGTTCAGTTTAGTTTAAATTGTGTTTAGGTTAGGTTGGGTCATGTCAGGTACAGAGTTTGGCCAGGGTCAGGTGGGGTTAGGTACAGAGGCTGGCCAGAGTCAGGCATAGAGACTTTCCAGGGTAGGGTCAGGCACAGAGGCTGGCCAGGGTAGGGACAGGTAGGGAGGCTGGCCAGGGTAGGATCAGGTAGGGAGGCTGGCCAGTGTAGGATCAGGTAGGGAGGCTGGCCAGGGTAGGGGCTGGCAGGTAGAGCCCGGGGGTGGCGGTAATGAGGGGAGGGGAGCCGGGGTCATATTGATCGTGAGGGCGAGGCAAGGCGCGCCGCCATCGCTGTCCCACGCCACCCTCCCCCTGCCCACCACGCCCCCTTCTGCCCGCTCCCGACACCACGCCCCCTTCTGCCTATTACCACGCCACGCCTCCTCCTCTGTCTACTACTACAACACCACGCCCCCTTCTGCCTACTACCACGCCTCCTCCTGTCTACTGCAACACAACGCCTCCTCCTGCCTACTACAACACCACGCCTCCTCCTGCCTACTACCACGCCACGCCTCCTCCTGCCTACTACCACGCCACGCCTCCTCCTGCCCACTACCACGCCACGCCTCCTCCTGCCTACTACCACGCCACGCCTCCCGCTCACCGCCTCACGCCACACGCCTCCTCCCAGCCATTACAACGCCACGCTTCCTCCTGCTCACTACAACACCACGCCCCCTTCTGCCTATTACCACGCCACGCCTCCTCCTCTGTCTACGACTGCAACACCACGCCCCCTTCTGCCTACTACCACGCCACGCCTCCTGTCTACTACCACGCCACGCCGCCTCCTGTCTACTACAACACCACGCCTCCTCCTGCCTACTACCACGCCACGCCTCCTCCTGCCTACTACCACGCCACGCCTCCTCCTGCCTACTACCACGCCACGCCTCCTGCCTACTACCACGCCACGCCTCCTCCTGCTTACTACAACACCACGCCCCCTTCTGCCTACTACAACACTACGCCTCCTCCTGCCTACTACCACGCCACGCCTCCTCCTGTCTACTACAACACCACGCCTCCTCACCTACTACTTTCCTCTCAGACATCTTGCCCTCTAATGCCCACTCTCCTTTTGACACTCCCGCTCCCCTCCTTCTGTGACACAACCCTCCCCCTTCCAGAACACATCTCTCCCTCTTTCTCTCCCATGATAATCCCCCTCCCGTTTCCATGACACAATCCTCCCCTCCCTTTCTCCCTTACAGGATACAATCGCTCCCTTCCCCCTCTCCCCTCCCCTCTCTTTTCCCCCACCACAATCCTTTTCAGCGTAATAAATTGTGTAAAATCCTACCAGCTTCAGTTCCTTCACGTTTTAATTCCCTAGACTCTGATTCTCAAAGGCCCTCCCGTGGAAATATCCTCCCCTCTTAAGTGGAGAATTTAGGATGCGTCTATTTGGTCCTCTACAGCATACTACAGAAGGATGTCGGTCAAAATGGCGTCGAAACTACACCGAGACTTTTTTTTAATGACTTGGATGTGTTTTATTTATTTATTTTTCCTCCTAAGTTACGAGGGAAAAAAATTGATGGACGATTGTTTGAGGATTTTGGTGTTTTATGGTGGAATTTTTTTTTTTGTTCATCAGTTGGTGGATATATAATTCAACCGGTCGAGTCATTACTTAAGACACAGTGCATCGTAACTCACCTTAACCTGCCCCCACGGTAGCCACTCATCACCCTCCGCCCGCTACACCTGAACGGCCAGCCATCCACTTACTGCCAATGTTCGCAAAGATTTGTACCCCGAAAAAATTTCCTCTCGATCGTCTGTTTATGGTAAGAACGACGGTGCCATCTTACTGTGAGAGTGCCACCTGTTGTCCTACAATCGCTGAGGTGAGGCACTGTAATGCTGCCTCAAGCCTCCAGTTGGAAATTTGTCTTACGAGAGTTACTGAATCCAGCTCTATTGGTTTAAAATAACTTAAGATAGAATGAGTTTGTGATTAGTGTAGTGTGTGTAAAGTTCCATTAGGTTGACCTCGCTGATCTCCCGGGCCGTATTGGCAGTCTAATCTGAATTCAGGGTTCGACCCCCACTAGTAGAGGGTCCAGGTGGGATATTTCAGGATGAGTTGTTGACATGTAGGATGGGGGGCCGCCATCTTGTTTACCTTTTGCTGGGAGATTCTGACGGCCGGTGTCACGACATGGCCGCCTAAGCCTACCAACACTGTGTTACGTGGCCCTGGGTGTGTTGAGTATATGTGGAGGGTGTTTAGCAGAGGTGTTGATGTGTACTCCACCAATGTGTGTTATACCTGTTTCAACTACACTGCTTAGAAATACACCCCCTACACCTGTCACACCCCCTACATCTGCCACTCCCCCTATACCTGCCACTCCCCCTACACCTGTCACACCCCCTACACCTGTCACTCCACTTACACCTGTCACTCCACTTACACCTGTCACTCCCCCTATACCTGTCACTCCCCCTATACCTGTCACTCCCCTTATTCCTGTCACTCCCCCTATACCTGTCACTCCCCCTACACCTGTTACTCCCCCTACACCTGTCACTCTCCCTACACCTGTCACTCCCCCTACACCTGTCACTCCCCCTACACCTGTCACTCCCCTTACACCTGTCACTGATTTCACTCCTTGGAACTACCCCGCCTGTCTCACCTGTATACTCGCTGCAGTGTCACCTGTTAAATGACGCTAATTACAGGTGATCTACTCAACACCAACACATACTGTCATAAACAAACTCTACCGTGATATAGTTCAGGTTAACATGTATACAATACTAATAAATTGATATATAGGAAGTTATAGTGTAATTATATCCCATATTAATAAATCCTATAATTCATAATGTTAATGAAAATATTGTGTTATCTATAGTTATCTTCTGTATTGACACTTATCTCGTTATCACCTGCTAGTTTTTTCGTTATCTGTTATTAATCTTTTGTTTATATGCCTTGTTTATCTTATTGTGGTTTGTTTATTCCCGTGTTTGTGTTTAGTCTCTGCCGCTTGGGTTTTCTTTGTATTTTTGTCGTTATCGTATTTTTTCTTTCGTTATTTGTTGTTATTCTTCTCTCTCTCTCTCTCTCTCTCTCTCTCTCTCTCTCTCTCTCTACTTTGTCTTCCTCTCATCATTTTTCTTCGTTATTTTTCGGTCCTGTGTTTCCTCTTTCGTTATTCTCCTTCTCTCTCACCTCCTCCTCCTCCTCCAACATCTCTCAGTCTTATTATTAACCTCCTCCTTCTATTGTAAACTATCTCTAAGGCTACTGTTATCATCGTCCTGTAAACTATCTCTAAGGCTACTGTTATCATCGTCCTGTAAACTATCTCTAAGGCTACTGTTATCATCGTCCTGTAAACCTCATCTCTAAGGTTATTATCATCGTCCTGTAAATCTGGTCTCTATACATTGTTATCACCGTCCTGTAAACCATCTCTAAGGCTACCGTTATCATCGTCCCGGCAAACTATCTCTAAGGCTATCGTTATCATCGTCCTGTAAACTATCTCTAAGGCTACTGTTATCACCGTCCCAGAAAACCATATCTCTAAGGCTACTGTCATCATCGTCCCAAACTATCTATAAGGCTACTGTTATCATCGTCCTGTAAACTATCTCTAAGGCTACTGTTATCATCGTCCTGTAAACTATCGCTAAGGCTACTGTTATCATCGTCCTGTAAACTATCTCTAAGGCTACTGTTATCATCGTCCTGTAAACTATCTCTAAGGCTACTGTTATCATCGTCCTGTAAACTATCTCTAAGGCTACTGTTATCATCGTCCTGTAAACTATCTCTAAGGCTACTGTTATCATCGTCCTGTAAACTATCTCTAAGGCTACTGTTATCATCGTCCTGTAAACTATCTCTAAGGCTACTGTTATCATCGTCCTGTAAACTATCTCTAAGGCTACTGTCATCATCGTCCTGTAAACTATCTCTAAGGCTACTGTTATCATCGTCCTGTAAACTATCTCTAAGGCTACTGTTATCATCGTCCTGTAAACTATCTCTAAGGCTACTGTTATCATCGTCCTGTAAACTATCTCTAAGGCTACTGTTATCATCGTCCTGTAAACTATCTCTAAGGCTACTGTCATCATCGTCCTGTAAACTATCTCTAAGGCTACTGTTATAATCACCCTAAAACGGCTCACAACGGCTGTACAGTCATGGAAATTTTTCATATATCATATAGCGATTAATTATGTATCGCTAAAGACTCGTAAAATAGTCGTATATAAAAAAATATATAATTTACTATATATTACTAAACGAATATATATTAATTCTCATCGATACCAGAACTTAAGATGTTGAAGAAGAGTTAATTGATATGGACATTTAATTAATTTATGGTAACCAGCTCTTAATTAGCGTGTATCGGACTGCCTTTCTTAGACAACCCTTGAAAGACCTGTTCATTATAGCAAGAAAATATATTATTATTTTTTTTTAAGTCATCAAAGGTTAGTATAATTAATAGAAGGAATTTGTTTGGACTGTCTTTAATCCACTTATAATACTTGAGTTAATTATTTTATGGGTATTTATAATTAGACCAGTTTATTTTTATTATTATTGTACAGTTAAATTACATAGTTCAGTTAAGAATATTTGGAATTAATTAGGAAATCCACTTAATACAGTTATGTTTTAAGTGGTACAATTCATTATTCAAGTGAGATTCTTAATTTACCACTTACGGGACAAAAAAAAATTTAAGTGGTTCAAACAGAAATGGTGAAAGAGTTAGTTTTATTTATATTACCACCTGTAAATTATATTAATCATTAACACCATCAAAAAAAAAACCCTAAAAGCTAAACATGACTGTATTTTTACTACTGAAATGTATCACTTTACATTACAAGATACTGTAACTAATATTTACTTGTCTTATAAAGGTATTCAACTCACGGCCGAGAGATCACTGTACCTGTATACTAGACCTGATTTTGTACCTGTATTTACGAGTTAAGTTTATTTTTTCTAATTTACGATAAATGTAAGTAATTTTCTAGACTTGTGTCGTGTAAGTTTACTAGTTATTACACCACAGAAATAACGTATAAATTACACCGTATATTAGTGTATGTGTATATAGAAATACATAATATACAACACCTATTATAACAGCTGGATGGTGTATTATTATGTATGAGTGTTATTAAATGTATACTTAAGCCGTTCAGTAGGATTACACACTCCAGATAATACATACATACATACATACATACATACATACAAAGGAACATTACGTTATTATTAGCAATGTATTTCCTCTTTGTAAAATATCAAAATCTATGAAACCGTAAAATTCTCAGTGATTTACAAAGGCCTATTTTGGACGAAGGTACGCGGACTTACGACTAATTGTGTCTGGAATAATTACCCACTTAACGAGGTACTTGGAGAACTACTGAGAGACATATTTAATACGTTCTGGATATCTTCACGTTATATTAGATTGAAGAAGAAATTGTCTTATTGTTAAGTACCGTGAAATAGCAAAGAGGATATCTAACAGTGAATATATTAAAGATTGATATCTCGATACTGCAATAGGTCTTCAGCACTATATAGCAAGGATAGCAGGATAGCCGTGCCATTGTAAGATTTGAATTTGAATTTGATATCTCGACCTAGGCGGAAAATACACGGTTCTAGATGACACAGTAATACTAAACACGTTAATTTTCCCCATATTTTACTTTACTATCAATTACAAAATTAAAATACTTTACTACAAAAATAAAAATTAACTATTTTTGTATTTTAATTTTTTTAGATTCTATTAATTATTATAATGAGACTAACACGAACATTCTATCATAAATTTACATTATTCTTCTTATTATTAACGGGAGTATTAAATTATTCTACATTCTTCAGTATTAAAATTTTTCTGCCTCACTAACCTAACCTAAGAAGACGTAATATTTAGTGACGTAAGTGACGGGCTTTAAATATCCTGAAACACGCTTTAAAAATAAGTTCATTTAAATGCCATAAACAAAGGCGAGTTATTTAATGTCACAAGAACAAGAATTTTAATTACCCAAAGAAAAAAAATAAATGTCTTGAAAATTTTGTAAAATATTAACTTGCATGTCCTAAAATATTAACTTACATGTCCTAATAAGACACATCTCCCGTTCACCATAAAAGGATTTCACAATCTGTTTATTGGGCTTACCTGGAACACGAGGACAGGTAACACCCTCTACCTGGCCCACATTACAGGTAAGGAAGAAATGTTTAATCAATTACAAACATCAAGAGGATTTACAAAACGCCTCAACCCTTACTGAGGACATTATAAATCAAGAAATCGACTTCATATTCATTAGTGTGTTTGATTGGTATTTTATTTTTTACTTCAGGAAGACAAAAATTTTTTTTACGTCATAGCGATGGAAAGAAAAGATTGAAATATATTTACTGTATTTTGTATTGATGTAAATAGCAAGGGAAATTAAAATAATAATCTTTGCAATAATAATAATAATGATGATGGTAATATTAATGAGAAGAAGAAGAAGGAAGGAAGAAAAGCTGAAGAAAGAAGAAAAATAGAAGCAGATGATGAAAGAAGAGAAAAATAAGAAAAACAAATAAGTTGCAGGTGAATAAAATAAAAAGCAGAAACAGAAGAAAGAAAAACAACAAGAAAGAAAGAATACCAAGAAAAATAAAGAAAACCAGAATAATCTCTCCATTATGACCAAATATTAATAACGAAAACTAAGTAAATGAATGAATAAAACCCTGAAGAAACTGACCTCTTTAAATGGGTGTGTGTTATGTCTCTCTTGGCCGGACTCCCTCACTTCAAGTAATTATTTCAACCACGAGAAGTTTTTATCGTCTTCCCTTGTGTTGTCTTCAGCTGTCCTTGAGGTGTTACTAGGTCAAACTTGAGACATATTTTGAGTTGTAACTTTAAGGATGAGGTTGGCTTACGTATATTTAGGGAATATTTAAAGACAGATTATAGATATGTCCCGATTTAAGTATATTTACATATAACCTAAGATGATTTTTGCTATACCTTAATTCAAAGTTTAGGTTATTTTTTATATGAACATCAGAGTAATTTTTTTTAAAGTGGTGTTACGTATTGATATTAATTACAGGCGATAATGGAAAACGAATTAATCTTTTCCATCTCCTTAAGTGGGAAACTAAAAATTCCATTTAAATACCTACAGTAGAGGCCAATGAAAACAAAATCAGTTATTTTTGTGTCTTCTCATTAAACTGCCTTTCGAGTTTCCTCCTAATTTAGCTCATAAATACAGCTAATATAACGTCAATTATAATATATCCCGCCTATATTATGAGAGCTGGAAATATACCTACAATAATACAAAAATATATCCCTCTTATATAATGAATGGGGTAATTATATAGATGGTTAAAAGCCTAATTTAGATATACCGAAAACTATAGAAATTTATATATGGCGAATTACACCCGAATTGGCAGTACCGCTAAGACAAAACAAGTCTACGGTTATCCCCATCAATTGCCACGATAACTAGAATTTTTTTTTTCAAGTTCGTAAAATATTTAAAACAGGGAATTGAAACTTGGGAGTAAATGGTTATCCTTTAAATGCTACCAAGATAACACAGATTGATAACACGGCCAAGATAACATGTTTTTTGTTATCTTCGTCTTGTTTACAGTTTGGGATAACCAGTCATAGTAAACAATACTTGTGGTGGGGGTATGGTGTCGATAGTGGTAGTGGTGGCAATAAGACATGGTAATGATGATGATGATAGTGGTAGGTATGGTGTCGGTGGTGATAGTGATATTTATGCTGGTGGTAGGTATGGTGTCGGTGGTGATGGTAGTATTTTTGGTGCTAGTGAATATGGTATCGATGGTGGTAGTA
>NW_024748140.1:0-17717 GCF_018991925.1 Homarus americanus
TGTGCAAACTATTATACTAGTAGATGGTCTAAGATAACTGGATGTGAAGGAAAAGGTGTGCTCTCCACTCAAACTTTCTTTTTATGAAATCTCCAACTCCCCAGCTGAGCGGTACGCCCAATGGGAAACAAAACGTGGCACATAACACGCCGCCCACCAGCTCTGGCTCGGTGAATAGGAATCAGTAATCGGGCGGAGTATAAACAACACCGCCGCCAATGTGCTCCTCCCATCTCTGAGGAAATCTGGTGGGCAACTTAGTATTATATTAGTATGTAATAATAATAACAATAATAAAAATAATAATAATAATAATAATAATACTAATAATAATAAGAATAATAATAATATTAATAATAATAATATTAATAATAATAACATGCAATTACATTTTATAACACATACTAACAAAATAGTGTATAGCCTACTATACTTAACTATAATAGGTTAGGGTGCGTAGGAGGATCTAAAAAGTACAGTAGTATACACACACACACACACACACACACACACACACACATACATATAGACAACAAACTAAATTAGAAACCACACGTCAGTGAAGTTATCAAATCCTCCAGTTTCCGTCTCCACCTCCTACGCCGACTCAAGCCCCTCGGTGTTCCTGCACACGAGCTCCTCAGTGTTTACACAACATTCATACTTCCCAAGCTCACCTGGTCTTCTTCCCTAAATGCCACACAACGTAAACACCTAGAAAAAGTGCAAAAGAGGCCATGCAAGATTATTCTCTACCCTTCCTACTCCACATATCAAGAAGCGCTCAACACACTGACCGACCCTTTAGACTCTCACTGACCATCACCACGACCTCATCTGCAAATTTGGTAAGAAGCTTCTACACCATCCCCGACACCGGCTCCTACTACCACCTGAGATCCCTAGTCCGAGAATTGCTCTTCGACACCACAACCGCATCCAGCCCATACGTGCACGAACTGATCTCTATAAGAACAGCCCAGTCCCAACCATTGTAAAAATTATCGATAACTTGTAATAAATCAGTATACTCACTCCCAGTAAACACTACTCCTTGCACTGTCACTATGTTGAAATGAACTGTAGTTTGAGCTTTTCCCCAGCTAGTTATTATATGTCTTATTTGTGTCACTCATGTTACTTGTATATTATTTGTAATTCGTAACCCATTCCCCAAATATGTAACTGTATATTTTCAGCCTTCTGGCTGCCAAGCACTTTCAATAAACCGTTAATTATTATTATTATTATTATTTATATGTTGGTCGATACCAACTCACTCCCCTGAACCCTCCTCCCCACCGGACTATCAACAAGTTCTTGCCATAAGGTACTATCTCATTTGGCAAAGGAATGGAACCAGTGATGAATAGTGGTGAACAGTGCTTAACTCAGTGAAAAACAACTCGGCAGTTGAGTCTTACCCAAGCTAGCTAACCACCTTCACACAGTGAGGTCCCAGGTACCCAGTTATACTTCCCCTGAGACTCCACGATAGAGAGGCCTGGGACCACACCTCACCCACTTGAATGGGTGAGTCATGTGGACCACGTGGTGTCCCCAAGATGCTACGACACCACGTAGTGAATGTTTTGCTACAGCATCATCATGTGAAGTTCCTCATAACACCATCTGTGAGGTAACTGCTACATCATCAGGCCCCTCATAACGCCATCTGTGAGGGAGTTACTACACTACGTGTCTGGTGTTCAACACCTCACCTTACATGATCTATGCGTGCAAACATTAATCTGTATGTTCACTGTGTGCTCCTTCACCTTTCTCTAATGAGGGCTTTTGTTAAACCACCAATGTATGTACTAAGTCAATTGTGTCCAATGTATACTTTCGAAAAGCCCTTGTTTGGGTTAGGTAGGAGAGAGTAGTCGTCATTATTGTCCAAGCCACATTATTTATTTCTATATATAAGTAATGTAGGCTGGTTTTTAAATACCTCAATCCCCTAACGGTGCCGTTTGTATATTAAGAAATACCGAAGCCATACAGTACAACACAAGCGAATATGAAGTATCACTGTAACCGGCAACTGTTACTCACTCATACCTACATACATATATAGAGTCTTTACAGAATGATAGCAGACACGGGGAAGACGAACAACAAGAGGAGAAGAGTTAGAAGAAAATCAACTTCAAGCTAAGAAGAAGAATACCAAGACATTTCCTCCAAACAAGAAAACAACACACACACAATCAAGCCGACCAAACACTGAGAAACCATGGCGGAACCCAACATGCACCGGACGCTTGACCTGACTCTATCCTGCCGCATCCAGGCGAGTTGCTGCTTAAAGTCCCTCACGCAAGCGCTGTTTAGCCACTGCACCTATTCTATCCTCCTAAAATTCACTTCAATCCCCCCTGCCACTAGCATGTTATGTATGTATGTATGTATGTATGTATGTATGTATGAATGAATGATAACTGCAACTTTGCGTATTAAAACTCATTACTCTTACCGAAGTAATATAGTGCGTGGTTATGTTATGTCATGTTAGGATAGATTATAAACTACATTGGGTTACATTTCGTGAGGTTCGGTGACGCTACAGGAAGTTAGGTGAGGTACCTGGAGGTTAGGTGAATGTTGACTGACTGACTGACTGACAATTATTAGGAAGTGGTTCCAGCACGTTCACACACAACCTATACTCATACCACAAGTCCAGAATTAGAGAGGATCATGTTATTGGATATATTTTCAACGATTTACTCAGTGTCTAACCAACTCTTTAGCGATTTAAATGTGGACCTAAAATTAGGTCCGTATATTTGTTTGTCGTGGTGGTGGTGGTGGTGTGCGCCCGTCCATCAGGTTGATTAACCACCAAAACCATAAAGGGTGCGGCCCTGCCGTTTCAGGGCATACACCACATCCATGGCGGTGACGGTCTTCCTTTTTGCGTGCTCGGTGTAGGTGACGGCGTCACGGATGACGTTCTCCAGAAACACCTTGAGGACGCCGCGGGTCTCCTCGTAGATGGGGCCGGATATACGTTTAACACCTCCACGCCGAGCTAGACGACGAATGGCGGGCTTGGTGATACCCTGGATGTTGTCACGAAGCACCTTACGATGACGCTTGGCGCCACCCTTTCCAAGTCCCTTGCCTCCTTTGCCTCGTCCAGTCATGTTGTTGTGGTTGCTACTACAGGTGGTCCTGGTGTGGCTTCGCCCACGGTTTGGTGGGAGTAGGTGGCGTGCTGTGGACGCAGCGGTAGTATCGTTCATCCAAGGCCGTCCCTCCCTCTTGGAGGTGGGGCGTAGCTTGCGGATGACGCATGCAGCACTACGTGGCCAATGGGGTGGCCACTGAGGTGGAGAATGTCTGTATAAGCCGCGCCACGCCTGCCGGGCCATATGGCTCAAGATACAGCTCCAGGGGCCGACAGGATAACCTACTCCATGCTTTCTCATGCCGGTACAGCCGGACACGAGGCTCTGCTGCAAGCCATCAATGCTTCGTGGACAGCACAAAGACTCCCACCAGAATGGAAGAAGGCAGATATACAGCCCATTCCGAAGCCCAGAGAACCAGACAAACCGAGGCCCATCTCCCTTCTCAGCTGCATAGCGAAGACGGGAGAAAGAATGGCTCTCAACCGACTCAAGTGGAAAGTAGGCAGCCCCCACCCTCACATCTTTGCTTACACCGAGAACACCGGCACAGGCAACAACATCGCCGAGATACTCAGCACAGTGGACAACAAACCAGCTCTGGTGGTCTTCCTCGACCTGGAGAAAGCCTTCGAACTAGCAAATCCTTTGGCCATTACAACTACGCTCGCTAAAAAAGGCGTCAAAGGAAGGTTGCTGGGGTGGATCCAGAACTACCTCACACAGAGAGAAGCACGAGTACGCTTTCAGGGAGCAACCTCAAGCTACAGGGTCCACGAAAACGGAACCCCACAAGGAGGCATCCTCAGTCCAATGCTGTTCAATGTCCTGATGGAAAATCTAGTCAAGCTTCCCTTCAGACAAACAGCCAAGCTCCTATGCTATGCAGACGACTTACAGCTTATAGTAAGAGGATCGAACAGACTAGCCAACACGCAACACGCACTCCAACTTATAGAAGAGGAGTGCAACAGACTTGGACTCAAGATAAATCCAGCCAAGTCGAAAGCGATGGCCATCTGCACAGACACACCAGACAAGACGCTCTCCATACAAAACACGCCGGTAGTCTGGACCAACGCCCACCAGTGTCTTGGAATCTGGTTTGACCAGAAACTCACCTTCAAGCCACAACTCGAGTATCTCAGGCACAGGACGAAGAGCAGACACAATATAATGAGGTCTCTCACCAGCAAATCCGCAGGAGCAAACCTTCATGTGCTCAAAGCCTACTACACAGCCGCCATCAGATCGCTGGTAGATTACAGTGCTCCAGCACTCATTGGACTGAGAGAAGACCAAATAGCTAAGCTAGAAGTCATTCAAAACAATGCTCTCAGGACCATGCTCGGAGCACCCATGTGGACCAGAATTTGCAATCTGCAAATGGAAACCGAGCTACCACCCCTGGCAGTACGAGTCAAGCAGGTGACAGCCGGTCTCCTCGCCAAAATCTGCAGAGCAGACAAGCCCACAGCAGCCAAGATTCGAATCAGTGCCTCTCTCCACCTCGACCACAGAGTGCGAGGGGCCACCTGGTCGCACAAGGCAAGCGAGGTCATCCGACACCTGCAAGCAGAAACACTCGTCAAGAACAACCAAGACACACGAGACAATGGTTACACTGTTCCTCCACCATGGAGCCCTCCACCAGCCACACTCAAATTCACCGACCTCGGCGACAGTAAAGCCAACCTCCAGAAGGAGGACCTCAAAAAAATATCTCTCCAAGCCATAGCCACCGAGACACCGGCTGATGCAGCATCATACTTCACAGACGGCTCGGTGGACCCAAAACATCATAGATCCGGAGCGGCCTTCTACACCCAAGGTCAGACCCTCCAATGGAGACTTTCCAACGACTGCTCCACCCTACAAACAGAACTGGTAGCAATCTCAAAGGCCCTACAACACGCTGCAACACAACACAACAAGTCCGTCATAATTCACACGGACTCGAAATCAGCCATGCAGGCGCTGCAACACAGTCAACCAAGAGACAACGTCCACATCATCACCTCGATCCTCGCACAGCTACAGGAATTCCAAAGCCAAAACCGACCAGTCGTCTTACACTGGATTCCCAGTCATGTAGGGATCGGAAGAAACGACGTGGCAGACGAAGCAGCCAAGGCAGCTACACGTTCTAGTAGCGTACACATCCAAGTTCCAACAAGTGTGCAACAGATCAAGAATCACCTCAGAAAGACTACCAAGCTCCACATCAAAAAGAGCTTCCTTCACGCACTCAACGCTGGTTCCCAATCAGCCAAATGGTACCTGGCGGCCACAAAAGGGGAACCACCTTTCGCAGACAAGAAAACTCCAAGACAAACCCAAGTCAGCCTTCACCGACTACGACTAGGGGACAAGTGCTCCTGGCAGATGATCGGAAACGACGTCATGGAATGCACCTACTGTCAGGAGCCAGCAGCCAACCCACTTGAACACTATCTCCTCGATTGCGAGGTCACACAAAGCCTCCGAGACAGAACTCAAATCTCCCAAGAAACACACACAACACCAGCGGCCACTCTAACCCGAAAGGCCCACACAGACCACATTCACCACCTACTCCGGGTCATCACACGATACCCACCACCCAGATAGCTTAGAAAGCATCCTCTCCCAGCAAGTGCGGACCCCAGTTCGGGGGGCGCGCCACTCCGAGGCTGACCACGTCCAAGAGTGGGGGCCGGTGGTAAGCGTCCACTGATCGGGGGTCTGCTCACACTTGCAACCTGCAGTATCCTTCCAATCTGCAGGTGGGACCACCTCCAATCCCAATCCGGTCTGGCTGCTCCTGGAGCTCCAGCCGGAACCACCAAACGGGCCGCCTATAGGCAAAGGCCCGTGTCGGACTACGGTCCGACAATCTATACAACAACAACAACCAGGCCGCCCGTATTTACTATTTCGTCGTCGAGATGGCCCGTACTAAACAGACTGCCCGCAAGTCCACTGGAGGCAAGGCTCCACGGAAGCAGCTTGCCACCAAGGCAGCTCGCAAGTCCGCCCAGCCACCGGTGGTGTCAAGAAGCCCCATCGTTACAGGCCCGGAACCGTCGCCCTTCGTGAGATCCGTCGTTACCAGAAGAGCACAGAGCTACTCATCAGGAAGCTGCCCTTCCAGCGCCTGGTGCGTGAGATCGCCCAGGATTTCAAGACTGACCTGCGCTTCCAGTCGTCTGCCGTCATGGCTCTGCAGGAAGCCTCTGAGGCTTACCTGGTGGGTCTTTTCGAGGACACCAACCTGTGTGCCAGTCACGCCAAGCGCGTTACCATCATGCCCAAGGACATCCAGCTGGCCCGGCGCATCCGCGGAGAGCGTGCTTAAGTCCTCTTCCTTGGGGAAAAAGAAAAAGCACAACAAAACCTACCAGACATCTATAACTCGGCCCTGCTCAGGGCCAAAGAACTGTTCTGAAGATAATTGTCATGACAATCGAAATGGTTGGTGGTAGGAGAGCGTTAATTTCGGTTACCCAAATCGCCTAACGGTAAGTTGGTAACATTCGTGCAGGCACGAATGTATAGTAGGTCATCAATTCGGGAGGTGGGTGGGTGCAACAAACAAGAGCTAGTAACAAATAAATATATAAAGAATAAGTAAGTAAATAAATAAATAAAATAAAAGAAAATACAATAAAATACAATAAAATAAAATAAATTGTTTACATGAAATAGGCGTGCTGCAAACATGAAATGAAGCCAAAACACACTCCATGTATGTCACTTTGCAGTGGGTGTAAAAGTACTCCACGCAGAATTTATTTATTTATTTATTATGTTTCGATTTAGTCCGGTTTCTACGCCAATAGAGAATGCAGATTATTATAATTTTTTTTTATTTATTTCCCTCTCAATATATCACTGTCGGTAACTGTCTCTTTAACATGTAACTGTGGCTCCGATGGAGCCGATTAAGTTGTAGTAGTGGGATGGCGTGTTTGTTGTGCACAAGTAACCTCTTACTTGGAAGAGGTGTACTTGGTGACAGCCTTGGTGCCCTCAGACACGGCATGCTTGGCCAGTTCACCGGGCAGCAAGAGTCGGACAGCTGTCTGGATTTCCTGACTTGTAATGGTGGAGCGTTTGTTGTAGTGCGCCAGGCGGGAAGCCTCGGCAGCGATGCGCTCGAAGATGTCGTTCACGAAAGAGTTCATGATGGACATAGCTTTGGAGGAGACTCCTGTGTCGGGGTGCACTTGCTTCAGTACCTTGTAGATGTAGATGCTGTAGCTTTCCTTCCTCCTGCGCTTCTTCTTCTTGTCACCCTTGGCAATGGCCTTCTGGGCCTTTCCAGCCTTCTTGGCAGCATTTCCGGAAGTTTTGGGAGGCATGGCGGCACAGTTACTCGTGGCGCGGAGCGAGAGAATTGAAAACTGGCCCGACTAACTTTTCCTTATATACCGAGCGGGCCGCTCAGGATCAGACTGGCTGCAGCTACGGCTCTCTTACATTGGTTGGGTCCGCGAGACGGCCACCTGGCCTGATCCTGAGCTTGGTATAAAAGACCAAGGTGGCGGGCGGAAATTTAACTCCTATCACGAAAAGCAGCAGCAGCAACATGTCAGGACGCGGCAAGGGAGGCAAGGTGAAGGGCAAGTCAAAGTCCCGTTCTAGCAGGGCCGGACTCCAGTTCCCCGTGGGTAGGATCCGCCGTCTCTTGCGTAAAGGCAACTATGCTGAGCGTGTTGGTGCAGGTGCACCTGTGTACCTTGCAGCCGTCATGGAGTACCTGGCAGCAGAAGTGCTCGAGCTGGCCGGTAACGCCGCCCGCGACAACAAGAAGACCCGCATTATCCCGCGTCATCTTCAGCTTGCCATTCGCAATGACGAGGAGCTGAACAAGCTCCTGTCTGGAGTCACCATTGCCCAAGGGGGTGTCCTTCCTAACATCCAAGCTGTGCTCCTCCCCAAGAAGACAGAGAAGAAATAAGAACCCAAGGTTCGTTCACACAAGACAACCTAACCAAACAGGCTCCTTTCGGAGCCACAGGATATCACTTAAAGAGAGAAATATACGACATCAACGTTTTGCAGGATAACACTCTATTTTCCGTCTAATTAGCATAGTATTGTGGAAATTGAGTGAAATTGTTTTTGAATGGTGTAGATGTGAAGGGCGGTTGTGGGGGCCTGGGGTGGGGGACTTAAACGGGACTTAGAAAGGCGCAAGAAGCAGCAGCAGCAGCAGCAGCAGCAGCAGCAGCCAGGGAGGCGACCTTATTTTCAGTCAGGTTCATACACAAATAAATACATCAGATTCATTGACAGTACAGTACACATTTACCAGTGTGGGCTAGCCAATTTGGGATAAAGAGCAAGAATGTAATGTCCTCAATGAAGTAATGACATAGTTCAAGATACAATAAGTGAGGTGGCCTGAAGTCTTTGACAGTGTCCCATTCAATAATATAGTGCTTTAAAGGTGTATCACCAAGTTTACATGCTGAGTGTTCCGGTATGGGTACAGCGTTACTAACTAGCCAGATGTGTCTGTATCCTAACCTAATTCTGGCCACGACTACATCACACAGGCAAGTTGTTTGGACACTCTTCCTAGCCCCCTTGGTCCCTGTTCACCTACCTACTGTAGCAGTAAGTAGGTACCTGTTGTAAATCGAAACGTTGCCAATTTGTATTCAGGGAAAGTTGTTGGAGCTTCTAAACTTGAACTGACACAATCCGAGGAGTGGTGACCCGAGGATCACAGACACTATCTCTCCCTTCCTAACCTCCTGCTCCTTCCTCTGTCCTCCCAAAATTGAACCATGCTATCGCAAAGGTAATAATACAGGTAGAGACAACAACATATTTTCCTATTGTCTTATTATATATTAATAACAGAAACGCTGCCGCCATCCCGGAGGCTTTACATTGTCTCACTGTTCATTCCCTCCACAATTCTTCCTCGTACTTCTTCTTCTTCTTCTTCTTCTTCTTCTTCTTCTTCTTCCATGAATACTTTATTAACGGTGTATGTAAGTTTCACCATGTTTTGCACGACAGCGGTAGAGCAAAGTATATTTTGTTAGCAATAAACCAAAAGCATATTTTATGGCCTAATCATCACTACATAGAACACCACCCATAAAGCATGATACTAGTAGACCACAAAAACTGCTATAAACACCAAAAGCATATTTTATTGCCTAATCATCACTACATAGAACACCACTCATAAAGCATGATACTATTAGACCACAAACTGCTATAAACCCCCAATAATATACTATACTAGTGACTATAATTGTGTTACCCAATATTATACGAAATAATACTATAAAACATAATAATAAACACACTAATAGTGTATATTAGTTGAATGCACAATCTGATGAGAAGTCAAAAAAAAAAAAACAACATAACAATAACCTAGAAAGAGTGTAGAGTATTTTTGTGCAAACTATTATACTAGTAGATGGTCTAAGATAACTGTATGTGAAGGAAAAGGTGTGCTCTCCACTCAAACTTTCTTTTTATAAAATCTCCTACTCCCCAGCTGAGCGGTACGCCCAATGGGAAACAAAACGTGGCACATAACACGCCGCCCGCCAGCTCTGGCTCGGTGAATAGGAATCAGTAATCGGGCGGAGTATAAACAACACCGCCGCCAATGTGCTCCTCCCATCTCTGAGGAAATCTGGCGGGCAACTTAGTATTATATTAGCATGTAATAATAATAACAATAATAATAATAATAATACTACTACTACTACTAATAATAATAATAATATTAATAATAATAATATTAAAAATAATAACATGCAATTTCATTTTATAACACATACAAACAAAATAGTGTATAGCCTACTATACTTAACTATAATAGGTTAGGTTGCGTAGGAGGATCTAAAAAGTACAGTAGTATACACACACACACACACACACACACACACACACACACACACACTTCGCTACTATATGCCAGACGCTCCCCCGGCTTGACACAACCACTCTCCCTGCTTACCTACCAGCCCCCCCTTCCCACTGACTTAGTAGAAGTATTTGAAATAGCAAAACGCCTGGACAAACTAAAATTAAAACGCTCTACCACCCCCATTGACTTACCAATGAAACGCTTCAAGGAGTTCTCCCCGGAGCTTGCTAAACCCCTATGCTCCATCATCAATGCTTCTCTCAGTCAAGCCAGATGCCCAGCTGACTGGAAGACCTCTTATGTATCACCAGTGCCCAAGTCAACCAACCCACAATCCTTAAATCAGCTACGACCTATTGCAATCACCCCAATACCCAGCCTAATCTGTGAAAGTTTTGTGTTCGACTGGCTGGGCTTTTGCTGATATTGCAGGAGTCGTAGTAGACCCTCAGCAATTTGGCAACATGAAAACTTCCTCCACCACTGACTGACTGACTGTCTTGTCAGCTTTCTCGATTACATATACCGCCATCTCGAGAAACGAAAAACGTCTGTAGCTGTCGCCTTCATTGATTTCACTAAAGCGTTCGACCTAGTCGACCACAATATAATCATCAACTAAGCTATTGACCTCGGGCTTCGGAGAAGTCTTATTATACCAGGGCTTACAGACTTCCTCAGTGACCGACGCCAAGCTGTACGCTTCCGAGGGGCTGGCTGTCTCCACCTTTCAGTCACTCACCTGTGGCGTCCCCCAAGGCACCAAGATGGGACCACTCTGCTTCCTTATGCTCATCAATGATGCCCTAAGAGAAACCCCTGCTCGCTGGAAATATGTCGACGACTCCACCATTGGGATCAGCGTCAACAATTCTGCTCCAAACTATACCGCCCTTCATGATTTATTGAACAGTCTCCAAAACTGGGCCACCAACAACCATGGTTATGCACATCAACCTCTCCTCCGACATTGTCCCACCTCCTTCCATTACTCTAGGTCCGAACACACTCCAGGTTTTAGATTCCACGAAGCTCCTCGGCGTCACCATAGACAACAAACTAAATTAGAAACCACACGTCAGTGAAGTTATCAAATCCTCCAGTTTCCGTCTCCACCTCCTACTCCGACTCAAGTCCCTCGGTGTTCCTGCACACCAGCTCCTCAGTGTTTACACAACATTCATACTTCCCAAGCTCACCTGGTCTTCCTCCCTAAATGCCACACAACGTAAACACCTAGAAAAAGTGCAAAAGAGGCCATGCAAGATTATTCTCTACCCTTCCTACTCCACATATCAAGAAGCGCTCAACACACTGACCGACCCTTTAGACTCTCACTGACCATCACCACGACCTCATCTGCAAATTTGGTAAGAAGCTTCTACACCATCCCCGACACCGGCTCCTACTACCACCTGAGATCCCTAGTCCGAGAATTGCTCTTCGACACCACAACCGCATCCAGCCCATACGTGCACGAACTGATCTCTGTAAGAACAGCCCAGTCCCAACCATTGTAAAAATTATCGATAACTTGTAATAAATCAGTGTACTCACTCCCAGTAAACACTACTCCTTGCACTGTCACTATGTTGAAATGAACTGTAGTTTGAGCTTTTCCCCAGCTAGTTATTATATGTCTTATTTGTGTCACGCATGTTACTTGTATATTATTTGTAATTCGTAACCCATTCCCCAAATATGTAACTGTATATTTTCAGCCTTCTGGCTGCCAAGCTCTTTCAATAAACCGTTAATTATTATTATTATTATTATTATTATTTATATGTTGGTCCATACCAACTCACTCCCCTGAACCCTCCTCCCCACCGGACTATCAACAAGTTCTTGCCATAAGGTACTATCTCATTTGGCAAAGGAATGGAACCAGTGATGAATAGTGGTGAACAGTGCTTAACTCAGTGAAAAACAACTCGGCAGTTGAGTCTTACCCAAGCTAGCTAACCAGCTTCACACAGTGAGGTCCCAGGTACCCGGTTATACTTCCCCTGAGACTCCACGATAGAGAGGCCTGGGACCACACCTCACCCACTTGAATGAGTGAGTCATGTCGACCACGTGGTGTCCCCAAGATGCTACGACACCACGTAGTGAATGTTTGGCTACAGCATCATCATGTGAAGTTCCTCATAACACCATCTGTGAGGTAACTGCTACATCATCAGGCCCCTCATAACGCCATCTGTGAGGGAGTTACTACACCACGTGTCTGGTGTTCAACACCTCACCTTACATGATCTACGCGTGCAAACATTAATCTGTATGTTCACTGTGTGCTCCTTCACCTATCTCTAATGAGGGCTTTTGTTAAACCACCAATGTATGTACTAAGTCATTTGTGTCCAATGTATACTTTCGAAAAGCCCTTGTTTGGGGAAGGTAGGAGAGAGTAGTCGTCATTATTGTCCAAGCCACATTATTTATTTCTATATATAAGTAATGTAGGCTGGTTTTTAAATACCTCAATCCCCTAACGGTGCCGTTTGTATATTAAGAAATACCGAAGCCATACAGTACAACACCAGCGAATATGAAGTATCACTGTAACCGGCAACTGTTACTCACTCATACCTACATACATATATAGAGTCTTTACAGAATGATAGCAGACACGAGGAAGACGAACAACAAGAGGAGGAGAGTTAGAAGAAAATCAACTTCAAGCTAAGAAGAAGAATACCAAGACATTTCCTCCAAACAACAAAACAACACACACAATCAAGCCGACCAAACACTGAGAAACCATGGCGGAACCCAACATGCACCGGACGCTTGACCTGACTCTATCCTGCCGCATCCAGGCGAGTTGCTGCTTAAAGTCCCTCACGCAAGCGCTGTTTAGCCACTGCACCTATTCTCTCCTCCTAAAATTCACTTCAATCCCCCCTGCCACTAGCATGTTATGTATGTATGTATGTATGTATGTATGTATGCATGAATGATAACTGCAACTTTGCGTATTAAAACTCATTACTCTTACCGAAGTAATATAGTGCGTGGTTATGTTATGTCATGTTAGGATAGATTATAAACTACATTGGGTTACATTTCGTGAGGTTCGGTGACGCTACAGGAAGTTAGGTGAGGTACCTGGAGGTTAGGTGAATGTTGACTGACTGACTGACTGACAATTACTAGGAAGTGGTTCCAACACGTTCACGCACAACCTATACTCATACCACAAGTCCAGAATTAGAGAGGATCATGTTATTGGATATATTTTCAACGATTTACTCAGTGTCTAACCAACTCTTTAGCGATTTAAATGTGGACCTAAAATTAGGTCCGTATATTTGTTTGTCGTGGTGGTGGTGGTGGTGTGCGCCCGTCCATCAGGTTGATTAGCCACCAAAACCATAAAGGGTGCGGCCCTGCCGTTTCAGGGCATACACCACATCCATGGCGGTGACGGTCTTCCTTTTTGCGTGCTCGGTGTAGGTGACGGCGTCACGGATGACGTTCTCCAGAAACACCTTGAGGACGCCGCGGGTCTCCTCGTAGATGAGGCCGGATATACGTTTAACACCTCCACGCCGAGCTAGACGACGAATGGCGGGCTTGGTGATACCCTGGATGTTGTCACGAAGCACCTTACGATGACGCTTGGCGCCACCCTTTCCAAGTCCCTTGCCTCCTTTGCCTCGTCCAGTCATGTTGTTGTGGTTGCTACTACAGGTGGTCCTGGTGTGGCTTCGCCCACGGTTTGGTGGGAGTAGGTGGCGTGCTGTGGACGCAGCGGTAGTATCGTTCATCCAAGGCCGTCCCTCCCTCTTGGAGGTGGGGCGTAGCTTGCGGATGACGCATGCGGCACTCGTGGCCAATGAGGTGGCCACTGAGGTGGAGAATGGCTGTATATAAGCCCGCCCGCCTGCCAGGCCGCCCGTATTTACTATTTCGTCGTCGAGATGGCCCGTACTAAACAGACTGCCCGCAAGTCCACTGGAGGCAAGGCTCCACGGAAGCAGCTTGCCACCAAGGCAGCTCGCAAGTCCGCCCCAGCCACCGGTGGTGTCAAGAAGCCCCATCGTTACAGGCCCGGAACCGTCGCCCTTCGTGAGATCCGTCGTTACCAGAAGAGCACAGAGCTACTCATCAGGAAGCTGCCCTTCCAGCGCCTGGTGCGTGAGATCGCCCAGGATTTCAAGACTGACCTGCGCTTCCAGTCGTCTGCCGTCATGGCTCTGCAGGAAGCCTCTGAGGCTTACCTGGTGGGTCTTTTCGAGGACACCAACCTGTGTGCCATTCACGCCAAGCGCGTTACCATCATGCCCAAGGACATCCAGCTGGCCCGGCGCATCCGCGGAGAGCGTGCTTAAGTCCTCTTCCTTGGGGAAAAACAAAAAGCACAACAAAACCTACCAGACATCTATAACTCGGCCCTTCTCAGGGCAAAAGAACTGTTCTGAAGATAATTGTCATGACAATCGAAATGGTTGGTGGTAGGAGAGCGTTAATTTCGGTTACCCAAATCGCCTAACGGTAAGTTGGTAACATTCGTGCAGGCACGAATGTATAGTAGGTCATCAATTCGGGAGGTGGGTGGGTGCAACAAACAAGAGCTAGTAACAAATAAATATATAAAGAATAAGTAAGTAAATAAATAAATAAAATAAAAGAAAATACAATAAAATACAATAAAATAAAATAAATTGTTTACATGAATTAGGCGTGCTGCAAACATGAAATGAAGCCCAAACACACTCCATGTATGTCACTTTGCAGTGGGTGTAAAAGTACTCCACGCAGAATTTATTTATTTATTTATTATGTTTCGATTTAGTCCGGTTTCTACGCCAATAGAGAATGCAGATTATTATAATTTTTTTATTTTTTTATTTCCCTCTCAATATATCACTGTCGGTAACTGTCTCTTTAACATGTAACTGTGGCTCCGATGGAGCCGATTAAGTTGTAGTAGTGGGATGGCGTGTTTGTTGTGCACAAGTAACCTCTTGCTTGGAAGAGGTGTACTTGGTGACAGCCTTGGTGCCCTCAGACACGGCATGCTTGGCCAGTTCACCGGGCAGCAAGAGTCGGACAGCTGTCTGGATTTCCCGACTTGTAATGGTGGAGCGTTTGTTGTAGTGCGCCAGGCGGGAAGCCTCGGCAGCGATGCGCTCGAAGATGTCGTTCACGAAAGAGTTCATGATGGACATAGCTTTGGAGGAGACTCCTGTGTTGGGGTGCACTTGCTTCAGTACCTTGTAGATGTAGATGCTGTAGCTTTCCTTCCTCCTGCGCTTCTTCTTCTTGTCACCCTTGGCAATGGCCTTCTGGGCCTTTCCAGCCTTCTTGGCAGCCTTTCCGGAAGTTTTGGGAGGCATGGCGGCACAGTTACTCGTGGCGCGGAGCGAGAGAATTGAAAACTGGCCCGACTAACTTTTCCTTATACACCGAGCGGGCCGCTCAGGATCAGACTGGCTGCAGCTACGGCTCTCTTACATTGGTTGGGTCCGCGAGACGGCCACCTGGCCTGATCCTGAGCTTGGTATAAAAGACCAAGGTGGCCCGAGGAAATTTAACTCCTATCACGAAAAGCAGCAGCAGCAACATGTCAGGACGCGGCAAGGGAGGCAAGGTGAAGGGCAAGTCAAAGTCCCGTTCTAGCAGGGCCGGACTCCAGTTCCCCGTGGGTAGGATCCACCGTCTCTTGCGTAAAGGCAACTATGCTGAGCGTGTTGGTGCAGGTGCCCCTGTGTACCTTGCAGCCGTCATGGAGTACCTGGCAGCAGAAGTGCTCGAGCTGGCCAGTAACGCCGCCCGCGACAACAAGAAGACCCGCATTATCCCGCGTCATCTTCAGCTTGCCATTCGCAATGACGAGGAGCTGAACAAGCTCCTATCTGGAGTCACCATTGCCCAAGGGGGTGTCCTTCCTAACATCCAAGCTGTGCTCCTCCCCAAGAAGACAGAGAAGAAATAAGAACCCAAGGTTCGTTCACACAAGACAACCTAACCAAACAGGCTCCTTTCGGAGCCACAGGATATCACTTAAAGAGAGAAATATACGACATCAACGTTTTGCAGGATAACACTCTATTTTACGTGTAATTAGCATAGTATTGTGGAAATAGAGTGAAAATGTTTTTGAATGGTGTAGATGTGAAGGGGTACTGCGGGGGCCTGGGGTGGGGGACTTAGCGGGACTTATCACATCGCTCCTGAACGAAGAAGACCTCTCAACAAGACCTCCTGCTGGACCCGGAACCTTGAAGACCGCCCTCTCCCTCGTGCCATTGTTGGCCATCTTCCCGGACCGGACCACCCACGACTGTCATCGCCCACAACAACTCACGAGCGTTCTTGGTTTATCGAGCATTAGCTTGCCCTCCCCACTGGTGGTGTGAGTGACCCACACTCCAGCTGGAGAGCAGTTATAGCGCGATATTCCCGGCGTGGTTTGAGCCCTTTTCCTTCTACTACTATTTTTCCTTTTTCGCTCTGGCCTAGGGACCTGCACCCTCAAAGTGTATTCGTCCTGCGGTCCCCCCTGTAACTGTTCACCTCCCTCCCAGGAGATTGTGAACACGAAAGGGGGTCGGAGCAAAACCCTCCCCAGCCGAGTCTTTCCAGGAAAACCGTGATCGTGCGGGTCCACCTGGAAAGAGGGTAGCCATCCTTATCCTTCCCAAATAGGCACACTTAGCTCACGTCTATAAGTGAGCAGTCACATACACTAGGAAGTAGGCTTCCCCAATCGGGGCTCCGTGAGAGAAGCTCAGGAACCACTCTACGACCACCAGCTAGTGGGGAGTGCTGTAATTCCTTTGCTATTTACTCAACCGGAATAGGCAGGATCTAAAAAAAAAAAAAAAAAAAAAAAAAAAAAAAAAAAAAAAAAAAAAAAAAAAAAAAAAAAAAAAAAAAAAAAAAAACAACAACAACAACCCGGTTATGGAGCGCGTACGCCCTCCTAACCGCGATCCCCGCCTGAACCGCCAACCTGACGACCCGAACCACGACAGGCTTCGCACAGAGAAAGCAGACCAGTTACGCGCCTTCAACGAAGCCCTGAAAAGTAGGAACTCTGCCACCACCTCCAACAACTCCACCACCACCACCACCTCCACCACCACCACCACTGCTACCGCTACTGAGGACAACTGGACGAAGGTAGAAAATAAGAAACGCCGACGTGCTTTTTCGGGAAACGAATGCCGTCAAGCAGCCCCAAAGGCACCCATCACCACCACCAGCTCACCTCCAACGACACTGCCAAAATTCCGGATCCTGAAAACGGACGCAAAAACAACATATGCCGCCGTCACAGAGATGGAAAAGCTAAATCCTCTGGCCAAGTTCTCAGTGCGGCCCAACCTAAAGGGGGAGATGATCGTTCACCCCAAAGACAAGAACTCCGCCACCACCCTCGACACTTACCTGCAAAACACCACCACCATTACTTCAACCAAGCTAGACCCCGCCCAGAAACTGATGAAGTCGGTAGTCCTCCGGTACCCAAAGGAACTACCTCTCGAACCCCTGGAGAACCACCCGAAGATCCTAAAAGCCGAGAGATGCTCTCCCCTGTCCGACAAGACGGCCACCACGAAACAAGTCCTCATAACGCACTACGGCTCCCCCCCCAGCACCATAGACCTCAAAACCTGGGGGATCTACGAAGTGAGGCCCTTCGTCCCAGAGCCCCTGCGATGCTTCAGATGCCAGAAATA
>NW_024748141.1:0-45921 GCF_018991925.1 Homarus americanus
AACTATTGGAAAAATATTAAATTCAAGACTTATAGCCTTTTTAACACAACATGGGAAAACTAACAACAGACAACATGGATTTATGCCCAATAGAAATACCCTAACTGCAATAGCTATAATAACGGAAATAATTGCAATAGAAAAAAGCAAGGGTAACTAGATCAATATAATTTTAAGGGATGTTTCTAAGGCTTTTGATAAAGTTGGGCATTTAGGCTTGAAATATAAAATATTAAAACTGGGACTTAACGAATACATGCTAAGAATATTGTGTAACTATTTAGATGATAGGAGAGCACAAATTCAAATTGGAAACTTTTAGGAACTATGTTTAATCTTGAGAGTGGAGTACCTCAAGGAGGATGCCTTTCTCCAACACTATATACAATTTATACTTCAGACACACCTCAACCTACCCCCTTTAGTGAATATGTAATGTTTGCTGATGATATTACTCAAATAGTATCATACCCAGGAAAATCAACTCAATTTATGGCACTCTACACGGTAAGAGCGATAAAAAACATAAATGATTTTGAGAAAAATGGAAAATCAGGACAAATAAGAAACAAATCACAAGATAATACCAATAAGATTAAAACAAGTCCAGTAATAGTCGAATAGAACTATACCCATAATGACACTTCGAAGGTAGGATGCTTCTGGATTAAAACTAAAAAGAGGACATATAACATACTTAAAAGATAAAGAACGACAGGCAAGAATAAGATTATCAAAAAATAAAAACGCTTAAGAACTCCAGCATTAATAACAAAGATTTATATTGCCCTTGTCAAAATCAATTATGGACTACCCACCCATCCCATTGAACACTTAGTAAAACGCATTAAAAAGGTTACAAAACAGTACAAAATATAGCCCTCAGATTTATATATAACATAAAAATACATACAGACCACATCAATAATGAACAGCTACACACAAGAGAGCAAACCTCTTAGCAATCAATGCAGATATACACAACAAAGCTGTAAATATTTGAAAAAGTGACTGAACTTAACACAGAAACATATCAAAACTGGAAAAATAATATAGACAGGAAGAAGTAATTGAACCACCTCCTGCCTCAATATACACATTTCTACATAAAACATTACTAGAGGAATAAAGATGAGAGTGACCAACCAGCTCCACTAAGAACCTGGCATACAGTGTACCTTTAGACTAACACTAACACTTAACTAACACCCAAAAAAAATGTGACTACCCCCCCAGTTACACAAGGACCTGGGCGGGCTCACTAACTCCAACAATAACAAAAATAATAATAATAAGCAGCATTATATAAATAAACCAATATTAATACAAAGGTCTGACGACCCAAGGGAGCAGAACAAAGACAAAACACCAATAAGAAAGATGAAGCGATCTGGTTGAGCCCAGATTCTTTCTACTCCTACTGTATTTCAGTTTCACCACCTTTTCTTCAATTCCTAATAATCTTCTTTCACCTCTTAACTAATGACTTCGTATCGTATCGTACTATCTAGCCTAAACTGTTTAGCCTGACGTAGAGTTTTTTAATAAATCTGGTGATATGGAACCACACACAACCCCCCTTAACCTGGGATAATGCAATCAAATGGATAATTGCTAACCATTCTCAGAGATAATGCAATCAAATGGTTAGTTGCTAACCGGGGGCTGCGCCCCCGGACCCCCTGTGTTAGATACTGTATTTGGTCATGATGAATTGTTTATTAGACTATAAGAAATCCTCTTCCTTCTTGTATTGGCAAGGGGAGTTTGCTTTAACTTAGGTATGCTAGCCTAAGTAAAAATAGATGCCCCTTCCTTATTGGTGTTGTCGATGGCACAGCACAGCACAGCACCGTGCCTATGACGAAATCAACTTCATTAAACTCAACTCATACTTCAAATGCACCAAGAGAACTTGCACACCCGAATGGGAAGACCGTCAGAGTCAATCGAGGGTCGATTTAATAGCATACTACAGAAACTTGCACACCCGAATGGGAGACCGTCAAAAGAATCAATCGGGGGTCCCGATTTGATACTTATACTACAGAAACTGCCAGATAGGGAGACAAATCCAAGAATCAATCAGGGGTCGATTTGATATATACTGAAACTTACACCCGAATAGGAGACCGTCAAAAGTCAATCGGGGTCGATTTAATAGCATACTGAAACTTGCACACCTGCATGGGAGACCGTCAGAGTCAATCGGGGGTCGATTTAATAGCATACTACAGAAACTTGCACACCCGAATGGGAGACCGTCAACGTCAATCGGGGGTCGATTTAATAGCATACTATAGAAACTTGCACACCCGAATGGGAGACCGTCAAAGTCAATCGGGGATCGATTTGATAGCATACCACAGAAACTTGCACACCCGAATGGGAGACCGTCAAAGTCAATCGGGGGTCGATTTAATAGCATACTACAGAAACTTGCACACCCGAATGGGACACCGTCAAAGTCAATCGGGGGTCGATTTGATAGCATACTACAGAAACTTGCACACCCGAATGGGAGACCGTCAAAGTCAATCGGGGATCGATTTGATAGCATACCACAGAAACTTGCACACCCGAATGGGAGACCGTCAAAGTCAATCGGGGGTCGATTTAATAGCATACTACAGAAACTTGCACACCCGAATGGGAGACCGTCAAAGTCAATCGGGGGTCGATTTGATAGCATACTACAGAAACTTGCACACCCGAATGGGAGACATTGAAAGTCAATCGGGGGTCGATTTAATAGCATACTACAGAAACTTACACCCAGATAGGGAGACAGTCCAAAGTCAATGGGGTCGATTTAATAGCATACTACAGAAACTTGCACCCGAATGGGAGACCGTCAAAGTCAATCGAGGGGTCGATTTAATAACATACTACAGAAGCACGCACCCGAATGGGAGACCGTCAAAAGTCAATCGGGGGTCGATTTGATAGCATACTACAGAAACTGCACACCCGAAAGATGGGAGACAGTCAAAAGTCAATCGGGGTCGATTTAATAACATACTACAGAAACTTGCACACGAATGGGGAGACCGTCAAAGTCAATCGGGGGTCGATTTAATAGCATACTACAGAAACTTGCACACCCGAATGGGAGACCGTCAAAGTCAATCGGGGGTCGATTTGATAGCATACTACAGAAACTTGCATACCCGAATGGGAGACAGTCAAAGTCAATCGGGGGTCGATTTAATAACATACTACAGAAACTTGCACACCCGAATGGGAGACAGACAAAGTCAATCGGGGATCGATTTAATAGCATACTACAGAAACTTGCACACCCGAATGGGAGACCGTCAAAGTCAATCGGGGGTCGATTTAATAGCATACTACAGAAACTTGCACACCCGAATGGGAGACCGTCAAAGTCAATCGGGGGTCGATTTGATAGCATTGATAGCATACTACAGAAACTTGCACGAATGGGAGACAGTCAAAGTCAATCGGGGTCGATTTAATAGCATACTACAGAAACTTGCACCCGAATGGGAACCGTCAAAAGTCAATCGGGTCGATTTAATAGCATACTACAGAAACTTGCACACCGAATGGAGACCGTCAAAAGTCAATCGGGGTCGATTTGAATAGCATACTACAGAAACTTGCACACCCGTATGGGAGACAGTCAAAGTCAATCGGGGGTCGATTTAATAGCATACTACAGAAACTTGCACACCCGAATGGGAGACCGTCAAAGTCAATCGGGGTCGATTTAAGAGCATACTTTGAAAAATGATCCGAGAATCTGCACACACCGAGTGGGAGACAGTGATGAAAGCGTCCGCCCTTGTACACTGGATGGCACTATTTCACTATTGTAAGGGGTAGAGGCACCTCGGTCATATTATACAACATACCAGAGAAGTTCCACACCCGCATGAGAGACCGTCAAAGTCAATCGGGGATCGATTTGATAGCATACCACAGAAACTTGCACACCAGAATGGGAGACCGTCAAAGTCAATCGGGGGTCGATTTAATAGCATACTACAGAAACTTGCACACCTGAATGGTAGACCGTCAAAGTCAATCGAGGGTCGATTTGATAGCATACTACAGGAACTTGCACACCTGAATGGGAGACAGTCAAAGTCAATCGGGGGTCGATTTAATAGCATACTACAGAAACTTGCACACCTGAATGGTAGACCGTCAAAGTCAATCGAGGGTCGATTTGATAGCATACTACAGGAACTTGCACACCCGAATGGGAGACAGTCAAAGTCAATCGGGGGTCGATTTAATAGCATACTACAGAAACTTGCACACCCGAATGGGAGACCCTCAAAGTCAATCGGGGGTCGATTTGATAGCATACTACAGAAACTTGCACACCCGAATGGGAGACAGTCAAAGTCAATCGGGGGTCGATTTAATAGCATACTACAGAAACTTGCACACCCGAATGGGAGACAATCAAAGTCAATCGGGGGTCGATTTAATAGCATACTACAGAAACTTGCACACCCGAATGGGAGACAGTCAAAGTCAATCGGGGGTCGATTTAATAGCATACTACAGAAACTTGCACACCCGAATGGGAGACCGTCAAAGTCAATCGGGGGTCGAGCATACTTTACAAAATGATCCGAGAATCTGCACACACACCGAGTGGGAGACGGTGATGAAAACGTCCGCCCTTATATGTTCGATTGCACTATTTCACTATATTAAGGGAGAGGGTGCCTTCGCACACATATTCGGTGTGAAATATCTTCCGCCCCCCAGCGGAGCGCTTCGGCGCCTCTGCGAAGCAAAGCGCGGCATTCAAAAACAACAACCAAAATTGCCGTCGCTTTCCCTTCCCTGCCCTGCAATGGCTGGAGCAGCAGCAGAAGAAGAGAGAGAGAAAATAGTCTCATGGGGTCAGAGGAATGGCGGTGGAGCACCCGATCTATGAATTTCACTAGCCAGGTCTGTCTCCCAATTGAACATTATTCCTTTCCTCGGCGCACACGTCGCCACCACGGTTTCCGCGACAGCAGCAGCATCATGATGTTGCGTCTATTGTAAGAATCGGAACGGGGTTATTAAACTGTTCGCGAGCAGTCGGGGTTTTAACCTTGCCTAACAAGCGATCAAACAACTTCCACTCTCGAGGTGCGGTGCGGTGACTGTCATCGTCCGCTCTTGTATGCTGGATTGCACTATTTCACTATATTAAGGGGAGAGGTGCCTTCACACACCTATTCGGTGTGGAATATCTTCGCCCCAGCGGGCGCCGAAACGCCTCTGCGAAATCGCCTTGACATTCAAAAACAACAACCAAAGTTGCCGTCGCTTTCCTTCCCTGCCCTGCAATGGCTGGAGCAGCAGCAGCAGGAAAGAAGAGAGAGAGAAATAGTCTCATGGGGTCAGAGGAATAGCGGTGGGTCGCGATCACATGAATTTCACACTAGCCAGGTCTGTCTCCCAATTGAACATTATTACTCTCTCGGCGCACACGTCGCGCACCCGCGGTTTCCGCGGCAACGCAGCATCATGATGTTGCGTCTATTGTAGATCGGAACCGGCGGGTTGTTCGGCTGTTCGCGAACCTGTCGGGTTTAACCTTGCCTAACAAACGATCAAACAACTTCCACTCTCGAGGTGCGGTACGGTGACTGTCCTATCGTCGCTCTTGTATAAGGATTGCACTATTTCACTATATTAAGGGGAAGGGTGCCTTCACACACACCTATTCGGTGTGGAATATCTTCCGCCCCCAGCCCGGAGGCGCCGGCGCCTCTCTTGAGAAGTAAGCTGGCGGCATTCAAAGCAACAAGCAAAGTTGCGTCGCTTTCCCTTCCCTGCCCTGCAATGGCTGGAGCAGCAGCAGCAGCAGAAGAAGAGAGAGAGAAAATAGTCTCATGGGGTCAGAGGAATGGCAGTGGAGCGCGATCTATGAATTTCACTAGCCAGGTCTGTCTCCCAATTGAACATTATTACTCTCTCGGCGCGCACGTCGCCACCACGGTTTCCGCGACAGCAGCAGCATCATGATGTTGCGTCTATTGTAAGTCCGGAACCGGGTTATTCGGCTGTTCGCGAACAGTCAGGTTTTAACCTTGCCTAACAAACGATCAAACAACTTCCACTCTCGAGGTGCGGTACGGTGACTGTCCTATCGTCCGCTCTTGTATGCTGGATTGCACTATTTCACTATATTAAGGGGAGAGGGTGCCTTCACACACATATTCGATGTGAAATATCTTCCGCCCCCCAGCGGAGCGCTTCGGCGCCTCTGCGAAGCAAAACGCGGCATTCAAAAACAACAACCAAAATTGCCGTCGATTTCCTCTCCCTGCCCTGCAATGGCTGGAGCAGAAGGAGAGCGAGAGAGAGCATAGTCTCATTGGGTCAGAGGAATGGCAGTGGAGCGGGCTAATGGCGAGTAGGCTCGCGATCTATCAATTACACTAGCCAGGTCGCTCTCCCTATTGAACATTATTACTCTCTCACGTCGCCACTGCGGTTTCCGCGACAGCAGCAGCAGCATCATCATGATGTTGCATCCACCAATTAGTCCGGAACCGGGTTATTCGGCTGTCTGCGAACAGTCCGGTTTTAACCTTACCCAACATCCACTCTCGAGGTGCGGTACGGTGAATGTCCTATCGTCCGACCTTGTATGCTGGATTGCACTATTTCACTATATTAAGGGGAGAGGGTGCCTTCACACACATATTCGGTGTGAAATATCTTCCGCCCCCCAGCGGAGCGCTTCGGCGCCTCTGCGAAGCAAAGCGCGGCATTCAAAAACAACAACCAAAATTGCCGTCGCTTCCCTGCCCTGCAATGGCTGGAGCAGAAGGAGAGAGAGAGAGAGATTTTAGTCTCATTGGATCAGAGGAATGGCAGTGGAGCGGGCTTATGGCGAGTAGGCTCGCGCTCTATCAATTACACTTGCCAGGTCTCTCTTCCGTTTGGACATTATTTACTCCGTCTCTCTCTCTCTCTCTCTCGGCGCACACGTCGCCACCCTACTAGTTTCCGTCACAGCATATGCTGCGGCCTTTCAGTCCGGAACGGGGCTCCCCTTCGCCTTGCTGTCTGCCCAACTTAGCGGACTTGCGTTGGCTGATCACCCCGTCTTCGCGTCTGTGCCGGCCTTCAATGCAGCGCCCAACCGTCTCTTGACCGAGATTCATTGCACTATTCCACGCGCAAACGGCTACCCTAAATGTGCATAGACAACGCTCATGGTTCAACACGACCAGGGCGCAGTCTGGGAGCCGAGTATACTAAAAAGAGAGTTTAGCAGCCAAAACTCGTCAAAGCACACGTTGGGTTACCCCATCACCTAACAACGATGATGGCGGTTCCCACCCGTGAAATACACAACCTAACCAATATTGGGCGACGATGGCGCTCATGAGCCCACGTCCCCACAAACAGTAAGAGAAAGAGAGAGAGGAGGAGATGGGCCAATGTCTTATGCCTCGCTGGGGCAAAGAGAAGAGAAGAGGAGCGGATAAGGGAGGAGATTGGCCAACGTGCGGTCCCTCGCCCAATGTCGGCTGCCTCGCTGGAGCTGGGTAAAGAGGAGAGGAGCGGATAAGGGAGGAGATTGGCACACACGGTGGCGCTGCCGGCGCCGAGGATAGCGAGAGAAGGTGCAGTTTGATCTGATCATCTGGTTTGCTATTTCTCTAAGGCCAACGTGCGGTCCCTCGCCCAATGTCGGCTGCCTCGCTGGGGCAAAGAGAAGAGGAGAGGATAAGGGAGGAGATTGGCACACACGGTGGCGCTGCCGGCGCCGAGGATAGCGAGAGAAGGTGCAGTTTGATCTGATCATCTGGTTTGCTATTTCTCTAAGGCCAACGTGCGGTCCCTCGCCCAATGTCTTCTGCCGCGCTGGGGCAAAGAGAAGAGGAGCGGATAAGGGAGGAGATTCGCCAACGTGCGGTCCCTCGCCCAATGTCGGCTGCCTCGCTGGAGCTGGGGCAAAGAGGAGCGGATAAGGGAGGAGATTGGCACACACGGTGGCGCTGCCGGCGCCGAGGATAGCAAGAGAAGGTGCAGTTAGATCTGATCATCTGGTTTGCTATTTCTCTAAGGCCAACGTGCGGTCCCTCGCCCAATGTCTTCTGCCTCTCTCTCAATCTCACTATTTTGGCCGCCGTGATAGGCGCCGCCAACAGCAGCAACTACCTGGTTGATCCTGCCAGTAGTCATATGCTTGTCTCAAAGATTAAGCCATGCATGTGTAAGTACAAGCCGATTTAAGGCGAAACCGCGAATGGCTCATTAAATCAGCTATGTTTCATTGGATCTGTAAACCCACTTACTTGGATAACTGTGGCAATTCTAGAGCTAATACATGCAATTGGTCTCTGACCGCAAGGGAAGAGCGCTTTTATTAGTTCAAAACTGGTCGGGCCCCGGTCCGTAACCCACCTGTGGTGAATCTGAATAACTTCGGGCTGAGCGCACGGTCTCCGCACCGGCGCCGCTTCTTTCAAGTGTCTGCCTTATCAGCTTTCGATTGTAGGTTATGCGCCTACAATGGCTATAACGGGTAACGGGGAATCAGGGTTCGATTCCGGAGAGGGAGCCTGAGAAACGGCTACCACATCTAAGGAAGGCAGCAGGCACGCAAATTACCCACTCCCGGCACGGGGAGGTAGTGACGAAAAATAACGATGTGAGTCTCATCCGAGGCCTCGCAATCGGAATGAGTACACTTTAAATCCTTTAACGAGTATCCATTGGAGGGCAAGTCTGGTGCCAGCAGCCGCGGTAATTCCAGCTCAATAGCGTATATTAAAAGTTGTTGCGGTTAAAAAGCTCGTAGTTGGATCTCAGTTCGGACTGGCGATTGCACCGCCCGATTGTTTACTATCACGCTCGAACAACGCCCGCCGGCTCACTTACGGGATGCTCTTTTGTCGAGTGTCAGTGGCGGAGAGTTTACTGAAAAATTAGAGTGCTCAGAGCAGGCTATTTGAATGGCCCGAATGGTGATGCATGGAATAATGGAATAGGACCTCGGTTCTATTTTTGTTGGTTTTCGGAACCAGAGGTAATGACTATCCGAACAGGCAGGGGGCATTAGTATTGCGGCGCTAGAGGTGAGAATTCTTGGACACGTCGCGGGCGAACTATAGCAACATTGCCAAAAGGATGTTTTCATTAATCAAGAACGAAGTTAGAGGTTTGAAGGCGATCCAGATACCGCCCTAGTTCTAACCATAAACGATGCCAACTAGCGATCCGCCGGCGTTATTCCCATGACCCGGCGGGCAGCTTCCGGGAAACCAAAGTCTTTGGGTTCCGGGGGAAGTATGGTTACAAAGCTGAAACTTAAAGGAATTGACGGAAGGGCACCACCAGGAGTGGAGCCTGCGGCTTAATTTGACTCAACACGGGAAACCTCACCAGGCCCAGACACGGGAAGGATTGACAGATTGAGAGCTCTTTCTCGATTCGGTGGGTGGTGGTGCATGGCCGTTCTTAGTTGGTGGAGCGATTTGTCTGGTTAATTCCGATAACGAACGAGACTCTGGCCTACTAAGTAGTCGGCGGATCTCAGAAAATGGTGTCAGTTCGCAACTTCTTCTTAGAGGGATAGCGGCAATTCTGGCCGCACGAGATTGAGCAATAACAGGTCTGTATTGATGCCCATGTAGATGTTCTGGAGCGCCGCAGCGGCGTACACTGAAGAAGGGATCAGCGAGTTTCCCCTCCGAGAGGAAGTGAACCGGGTGGGCCTTTTTCTTGGTAAAGGGGGATTGGGGCTTGCAATTGTTTTTACATGAACGAGAGATTCCCCTACAGTAAGTGCAAGTCATCAGCTTGCGCTGACTACGCCCCTGCCCTTTGTACACACCGCCCGTCGCTACTACCGATTGAATGATTTAGTGAGGCCTTCGGACTGGCGCTCTTGGATTGTCGGCCCCGTTGCCCGCGAGGGTTTTCTGGGGTCGTCGCCTCGAGCTGACGGAAAGATGTCCAAACTTGATCATTTAGAGGAAGTAAAAGTCGTAACAAGGTTTCCGTAGGTGAACCTGCGGAAGGATCATTAACAGAGAGAAAGAGAACGGGGCGCTCTTAAAACTACTACTACTACTCTCCTGATTTGGGCGGTCTCGGGCTCTGCTCTGGCAACTCCAGCAGCGAAAGAGGACAATCCCGCCCCCCGCACCAAAAATAGGTACCACCACGCTGTAGGTGGACCACACTCGGGCGAGAGCGCGAAGACCGGAGGAGGACGGACGGGGCTTTGGACGGCTGCCCGTCCGTTCCTTACTACCGGCGAATAAGCCTCTTGACCCAAAAAGAGTGAAATTCAAGTGTCAAAAAACAACAACAAGCCGTCCGGCCAAACCCAAACCACAAACTTGGGCTATGTCTGTCAAACCCTTTCATTGAGACTCGACCTGTGATGGTTAGTCGCAAAAAGACCAAATGGCAAATACACAACTCTTAACGGGGGATCACTCGGCTCGTGGGTCGATGAAGACCGCAGCAAACTGCGTGTCGGTATGTGAATCGCAAGAATACCAGATACATCGACAAGTTGAACGAATATTGCGGCGGCGGCAGCCATATGAGCTTGTCGCCGCTACCTCTAATGCAGGGTCGAAATATATTATCCATCGGGTTGCTGCGAAGTTCGGGTGCTCGCTGACTGTCTCCCCGGCTAATGCAGTGGTAACCCAACCCAGCCCGCTTTGGTGCCGACCGCCGCCGCCTTCAGCGCAGGCGCGGCTCCCAAAACAGCAATACCACCAGCAAGTCCATGGACTTGGCGCACCCACATCCAACCACAAATACCGCGCTGTCGCCTCGCGAAATAACTGAGGCGGCAGCTTCGCTCGCCGTCCTATTGCGAGACACGCACGGTCAGCCGGTCAGCCATGGCTGATGCTGCACATGTTCTAAGAGGCACTCCATCCCACGAAGAGGAAACGAAACCGGGTCGGATATCTTTTAAGTAAGCCCCGCCGGAATTTCGTCTATCACCTCGAAAAGAGTGCTTGGCATGCATTGCAGTGGAACCCAAATTGATGAGTGCGCCTGGGCCCGCAGTCTACCATGTAGTGGTGCAGGCAGAGAGATGAGAATGCTTGGGTGACGCCGTGCTCTTCCTCACGCGCTCCTCCACCCTCTCCCACGGTCAGACGCGGTGTGGGCGTTCTCTTTGAGAGTTCGCCACGAGTCCACGTCTATCTCATGACTGGGAGGGAGGCAGGGGGAGTTCTCTCTAAACGCGTTAAAGACGGTGTTGCGCCTCATAACGGCGCTCGCCGGGATAGAGCACTAGTTCTGCAGCGGGAAAGGCCGCTCACGCCAATTAATACTGCGACTCTCGCTCTCTTTCTCCGGATAAACAAGTGCCACTGCTGTGGCATGCGGGAACGGGGAAAGAGGTCAAAGTTTAAGCGGCAAAGGTGCGGCCGAGTAAGGGCGGAACACGAGCGTATATGCATTAAAACTGTGTGTGTATATGACTCTGCGAGAGATGTTCTGCTGGAACACTTTTCCTATTGGCTATTTACCACTCAATGAGAAGGAACGGAGTCAGGGGTGGGAGTGCCGGCGCCATGGCCGCTGGTACCCCCGCGACAAGCCCCTCAAACCTTCCTGCCTGGTAATGTCGGTGGTGAAGAAAGTCGGTGGCAGAGCGTCTTCCGCTTCGTGGTTGGGGAACTTGTTCCCCCTAAGGATGATGAGACCACGATCGACCTCGTAGTAGGAGAGAGCTACCCGCCAAATTTAAGCATATTAATAAGCGGAGGAAAAGAAACCAACAGGGATTCCCTTAGTAAGGGCGACTGAACCGGGAAAAGCCCAGCGCATAACCTCGATGTCTTCGGGCACGAGGGGTGTTGCGTTTCAGAGGGTCCAGCACGCCGTCCCATACCGTCTAAGTCAAGCTTGAAAGCGGCCACTGCCCATGGAGGGTGACAGGTCCGTATGGCGGCGCCCGTGAGGGTACAGATGGGACGGTCGGAAAGGGCCTCTCTGTAGAGTCGGGTTGCTTGAAAGTGCAGCCCAAAGCAGGTGGTAAACTCCATCTAAGGCTAAATATGACCACGAGACCGATAGCGAACAAGTACCGTGAGGGAAAGTTGAAAAGAACTTTGAAGAGAGAGTTCAAGAGGACGTGAAACCGTTAAGAGCCAAACGGGTGGAAACTCGAAGGTCGAACTGAGGGGATTCAGCTCGTCGGCTGTCGGCTGGGTGGGGTGTTGTAATTGAGCGACCCAAAAATGTTTGGGCGCGCCCCCACTCACGCTGGCGTCGGCGGGCGTATTTCGCCTCGTAGTAGGTCACCGCGACCCGTTGCCGGGGACGTCGAAGGCCCGGTCGGACTGGTACCTCGCCGCCGACTCTCTCTCAGCTCGCCTGGGGGGGAGACCCGCGACGTAAACCACAGGTCCTGGCGTCCCCATGCACGTCGCCGACAGCCGCCAGCGCGAAGAGCCAGCCTCAAGGTGTTTGGGTGACATCCAACCACCCGTCTTAAAACACGACCAAGGAGTTCAACATAAAAGTCAATGGGCTCACTAAACCCGTAAGGCGGAAACCAGTGACTGGCGCCCGGCAGCGTAACAGGCTTCCTGCGCGCTTGGGTCGATCCCCTGACCGCTGCCTGTACCGCCCACGCCGCGGATGCCGCGGGTGAGATACTTTCCGTCTCTGGACGTTGCGTGGTGGAGGTCGTCAGCGATGGTCGAGTTTAATTTCTCATGGAGGGGGGCGAGTCTGACTTGGCATAAGACGCCGCTCAGCGTCCGTCTTCGAAGCGGGCCGCCGGTAAACGGCGAGGTGCACCGCGGGTAGTCGGCAAGTACTATGAGCATATATGTTGGGATCCAAAGATGGTGAACTATGCCTGGCCAGGATGAAGCCAGAGGAAACCCTGGTGGAGGTCCGTAGCGATTCTGACGTGCAAATCGATCGTCGGAGCTGGGTATAGGGGCGAAAGACTAATCGAATCATCTAGTAGCTGGTTCCCTCCGAAGTTTCCCTCAGGATAGCTGGAACTCGCAGGGTGAATTTCATCCGGTAAAGCGAATGATTAGAGGTCTTGGGGACGAAACGTCCTCAACCTATTCTCAAACTTTAAATGGGTGAGATGCCGAGCTTGCTTGTAGGGATGAAGCTCCGGCGACTAATCTGAGTATCTAGTGGGCTACTTTTGGTAAGCAGAACTGGCGCTGTGGGATGAACCAAACGTCGAGTTAAGGGGCCTAAATGAATGCTCATTCAGATCCCATTGAAAGGCGTTGGTTGCTATAGACAGCAGGACGGTGGCCATGGAAGTTGGAATCCGCTAAGGAGTGTGTAACAACTCACCTGCCGAAGCAACTAGCCCTTAAAATGGTATGGCGCTCAAGCATTCTCCCGATACTCGACCGCCGGGCGCACTACCGGCCTCGCTCTCAAGGCGAGGTCTCGAAGCCCCGGTGAGTAGGAGGGTCGCAGTGGTGAGCGCCGAAGGGTTTCGGCGTGGGCCGGCCTGGAGCCGCCACTGGTGCAGATCTTGGTGGTAGTAGCAAATACTCGAGAGAGACTCCCTTGATGACCGAAGCGGAGAAGGGTTCCATGTGAACATCAGTTGGACATGGGTTAGTCGCCCTAAGCCAGGGCTAAGCAGCCTGATCCACGCCGAGGTAAATGCAACACGAGCAGAGGAGAAGCAAAGAACAACTACAACCAAGTAGGGGTTCTATCTATCTATCTACCGCGGTCTTATATAACACAGTCTAACAAAAGTGAAAGGCCAAAGGATGAGTGGCGAAAGGAATACGCACTTATTCCGTAACCAGGCCTGGAACCCTCAGCGGTGTGTGTGTGCCCTTTTGGGAATGCCATGCCCGCGAAGGGTCCTGGCAACTGAAACCAGCTCGCCCACCGGCGTGGTCCGGGAAAGAGTTCTTCTGTTTGCTACGCCGGGTTCTAGAAATCTCTATTCAGAGAGAGGGCGTTGGTAAGACGGTTAGTCGAGAGCGCCGCCAAGGGTTCTTGCGGCGTCCCGAAAGTGCCACCGCCGGGTCCGTGAAAAAATGAGGGTGGTTATCCCAGGCAGCATTGTCGTGAACCAGTTTCCGGCGGCGTCGTTTCGGGCCGTGCGCACTCCATAACCGCATCTGGTCTCAACCTGTAAGCAGCTCTGGTCGATAGACTAATGTAGGTGCAAGGAAGTCGGCAAATTAGATCCGTAACTTCGATAAGGATTGGTCTGAGGATCGGGCCAGTCGGCCAGTGCGGGAAGCGGGCCTGGTTCTCGGGGCGCAGGACTGGGCGAGGTGACGGTAGGGACGTTAGGGCAAAACCGCCGTGGTTCGTCCGGCGAGGGATATGTCGCATGTGCATGTGCCTCCTCTCGCAGGGGCGCTGCGTGGCCTAGCGCCTCTCTAAACCGAGCTCGGACCATGCACCTCCTGCCCTCTTCCGTGGAACGCGCCAGGCCAAGTGGGGCGTTTTCGGCGTGTTCGCCGCCCCTCCAAAGTTCTTGTAGTAAGAGGTGCGTGGGAGGCGGGCCGCCCGGTTCATCATAATCCCACTTCGGCTGGCGCCCAGCGATCAACTCCAGAACTGGCACGACCAGGGAATCAATTGTCTAATTAAAACAAAGTTACCGCGATGGTCTTTGATGGATGTTGACGCAATGTATTTCTGCCCAGTGCTCTGAATGTCAAAGTGAAGAAATTCAACCAAGCGCCGGTAAACGGCGGAGTAATTATGACTCTTTAAGGTAGCCAAATGCCTCATTATCAATTAGTGACGCGATGAATGGATTAACGAGATCTCACCGTCCCCATTCACTATCTAGCGAACCCACAGGCAGGGAACGGGCCTGCACTCAAACAGCGGGAAAGAAGACCCTGTTGAGCTTGACTTAGTCTGATTTTTGCAGAGAGACATCTGAGGTGTAGCATAAGTGGGAGGTCGCTCGCCTTCCATAAAAGTGGCGGCCGCCAAAGTGAAATACCACTACCTGATCGTTTTTTACTTCTGGAGACGGAATGGGAGTCTCCTCGGAGCCGCCTCCTCTTTAGCCCCTAAGCGGCGGAAGGCCGACGAGGACGCGGTTCCGGCCGGGTACGCCACGGCGGCCGCTACCGGCCCGCTGCCTACGAGAAGGCCGGGCGCACATACCGCCGCGATCCGCCCGAGGACATTATCAGGTGGGGAGTTTGACTGGGGCGGTACATTCGTCAAATGATAACGCAGGTGTCCCTGGCCAGCTCAGCGTGACAGAAACCTACAGAGCAAAGGGCAAATGCTGGCTTGATCCCGATTTCAGTACGATTAGTACGACTGCAGCAAGGCCTATCGATCTTTGATTTTAGGAGTTTTAACAAGAGGTGTCGTGAAAAGTTACCACAGGGATAACTGCCAGGCGCTGCCGTCTATAGCGACGTGCTTTTTGATCCTTCGGCGTCGGTTTCCTATCATTGTGAAGCAGAATTCACCAAGCGCGGATTGTTCACCCACCAACAGGGAACGTGAGCTGGGTTTAGACCGTCAGAGAGACAGGTTAGTTTACCCATTACTGTTAAAATGAGGTCGTTATGAGATAGTAGTCCTGCTCAGCATGAGAGAACGGCACTGGACATATGGTTCCGTTCTCTTGGTGCCAGTGGAGCGAGGCCAATATGCCTGAAAGCTAAGGCAGCATCCCGGCTAGAGAAGCAACGATACCGCGTAACGGCCCGCATTGGGACGGTCAAAGATATTACGAGATTCTGGCGGCAGCTTGCTGCACCGCCGGAGAATGGACCCATGCAAGGGGAACTCGGGGAGTCATCAGTGCCGGCTCTCCCGTCTCCAAATGCGGATCAATTCAATGCTGATGTGCCGCACGAATCGTTCAGACGACTTACGTACCGGTCAGGGTGGTGTTGTAGATGGCAGAGCAGCACCCTCACTCGCGATCCATTAAGACTTCCCCTACCAGGCCGGAGGTTTCGTCACGCCCCGATGGCGAAATCCTCCATTACAGCAGCGGCAGCAGTGTCTAGCGGCCTGCTCCATTGCGCAAGTGTCTGTTTAACCTAACCTGGGTTAAAGTGTATTGCGTCCTGAAAGCTTTAGAAAGAGGCTTGCCAGCCTAAGTAAGAGACACAAACAAATAATCCAACAACCTCTCCTTGGTGGTAGAGAGTGTGTTATGTCCTGAAGTTTTATAGACAAACAAATAATCCAACAACCTCTCCTTGGTAGTAGAAGAGTGTATTGGTGTCCTAAAGTTTTAGCGAGGCTTGCCAGCCTGAGTAAGACAAAGAAATAATCCAGACAGCCACTACTACCCAACCTAACCGCTGGAGGTTTCGTCACGCCCCCCGATGGCGAAATCCTCCGTTACAGTGTCTGTTTAACCTAACCTTAGTACAGAGTCTATTGGTGTCCACAATTTTATAGAGGCTAAGTCAATAAGAGACAGAAAGAAATAATCCAAGCAGCCAACCTTGGTGTAAAGTCTATTGGCGGCCTAAATTTTATAGAGATATACAGGCAGCCACCACCACTACTTTCGCCGGAGGTTTCGTCACGCTCCCCGATGGCGAAATCCTCCATTACAGCAAAAGTGTCTGTTTAACCTAACCTTAGTACAAAGTCTATTGGTGTCCTCAACTTTATAGAGGTTAGCCACCCGAAGTCAATAAGAGACAAAGAAATAATCCAAGCAGCCACCACTATCTAGCCTGACCGTGGTAAATTCTAACGGGGGACCTTAAATTTTATAGAATAATAATAATACAGGCAACTAACCAACCACTACCGGGCCGCCTAACCTAACCACTACTTTCGCCGGAGGTTTCGTCACGCTCCCCGATGGCGAAATCCTCCATTACAGCAAAAGTGTCTGTTTAACCTAACCTTAGTACAAAGTCTATTGGTGTCCTCAATTTTATAGAGGTTAGCCACCCGAAGTCAATAAGAGACAAGGAAATAATCCAAGCAGCCTAAACTGTTTAGCCTGACCGTGGTAAAGTCTAACGGGGGACCTTAAATTTTATAGAATAATAATAATACAGGCAACTAACCAACCACTACCGGGCCGCCTAACCTAACCACTATTTTCGCCGGAGGTTTCGTCACGCTCCCCGATGGCGAAATCCTCCATTACAGCAAAAGTGTCTGTTTAACCTAACCTTAGTACAAGGTCTATTGGTGTCCTCAATTTTATAGAGGTTAGCCACCCGAAGTCAATAAGAGACAAAGAAATAATCCAAGCAGCCTGACCGTGGTAAAGTCTAACGGGGGACCTTAAATTTTATATAATAATAATAATACAGGCAACTACCTAACCACTACCGGGCCGCCTAACCTAACCACTACTTTCGCCGGAGGTTTCGTCACGCTCCCCGATGGCGAAATCCTCCATTACAGCAAAAGTGTCTGTTTAATCTAACCTTAGTACAAAGTCTATTGGTGTCCTCAATTTTATAGAGGTTAGCCACCCGAAGTCAATAAGAGACAAGGAAATAATCCAAGCAGCCTAAACTGTTTAGCCTGACCGTGGTAAAGTCTAACGGGGGACCTTAAATTTTATATAATAATAATAATACAGGCAACTAACCAACCACTACCGGGCCGCCTAACCTAACCACTACTTTCGCCGGAGGTTTCGTCACGCTCCCCGATGGCGAAATCCTCCATTACAGCAAAAGTGTCTGCTTAACCTAACCTTAGTACAAAAGTCTATTGGTGTCCTCAATTTTATAGAGGTTAGCCACCCGAAGTCAATAAGAGACAAAGAAATAATCCAAGCAGCCACCACTATCTAGCCTAAACTGTTTAGCCTGACGAGTTTTTAATAAATCTGGTGATATGGAACCACACACAACCCCCTTAACCTGGGATAATGCAATCAAATGGATAATTGCTAACTATTCTCAGAGATAATGCAATCAAATGGTTAAACCGGGGCTGCGCCCCGGACCCCCTGTGTTAGATACTGTATTTGGTCATGATGAATTGTTTATTAGACTATAAGAAATCCTCTTCCTTCTTGTATTGGCAAGGGGAGTTTGCTTTAACTTAGGTATGCTAGCCTAAGTAAAAATAGACACGGAGCTGCGAAGACCTGATTCTTTTGCTGCATGTTTGAGTCTGCAACTTTGTTGTGATAAGACACTCAATCCTAGTGATTGTACTTACTCAACATAGTGACGGTGTAATTACCATCACAGATTGTACGGGAAATTCCAACTTTGGAAAAAACAAATATTTGGCCTACCCAAATTTTGACTACTACCCGTGCGTCTACGTCCTGGATTGGCCAATCAGTGGTGCCCCACGGTGGCGTGATACATGCACGTTTACTGCGGTGCTCTGATTGGCTGACCGAACGTGGCGTGGTAGGTAGGCTGTTTCTACTCTCTAAGTCCTCTTCTTTCCTTTTTTCATCCCCCTCATGCACTCCGTTCTTTGAACGGGAGGCGGGACTTCGCGATACGGTCGATCCGGCAAGGGAACCTGTGATAGTGCAGGGCACCCCTTGTCCGGGGGTCACCGGTAGGTGGCAACTTTTTAGATATTACTATAGTCACAGGTAACCTGGGTGCAGAGCCCGACGCCCGTCCAAGAGGGGGGGGCGGGGTCACTGCTCCCAGGCAGGAGCCCTGTGTTATAGGTAGGATTAGATGTAATCAAGAAGATGACAACTAGCATTAGAATAAAACATAGAGATAAGGGACACTCTATTGGAAGGGGAAAAGTGGCAGAAATCACTTACAACAAACTGCAAGTCCCACTAACTAGAATATTCAGCACCAATGAAGGTTTTAAAGTAATCTGTAAAGATGACTTTGATTCAGATAAAATCCTTTCAAAAGAAGCAAGAGATATATTTTACAATGAAGGCCTTATTGTTGTCATGCCACCAGAACAAAAAGCAAAAAGATCAGTTTTTGTTCGTCAAGTCGATCAAGAGATCGGGAGGAAGACCTGAAAGAAGAACTGGAACGCCAAAATAGGTGGATGAAGATTGAAGAAGTCATTAAGATAAAGGACTATACTCATGTTTGAAGAAGTGTCAATGGCTGAGAAAGTTTTACAACAGGGCTTTCTAATATTCAACATGTCAGTCACACCACATCAAATAAAGAAGGAGACATTCATCAGTCTGCAAACTTGCTTCTCCTGCTACAAATATGAAGAACACACAACGAGAGACTGTCCGGAAAAAGAAAAAAAGTACTGCTCAGATTGTGCAGGCGACGACCATACCTACACTGAATGTAAGAATACACATGTTGGCTGTCTCAACTGTAAGAGAAACGGGAATGTATACATAGGACATAGGACGTTAGCAATGGCATGCCCAATAAAAAACACATGATAAAGTACAAGAAACAAGGAAAAAGGAACAAGACAAGAAGGATACGACATACGTCGAAATAGCAAAGAGAGCGGTCCAAGAGGCTCATAGACCAGAATCCACAGTATTAAACCTAAGTGAGCCAATACATGATAAGGTAATGATTAGTATGATCCATGCACATTTGCACAATATCATTGCACCCGGATCATACAATGAGGAATTAAGGAAAATGTTTAAATTGAATAACCTACCAGAGATGATATTTCCAGAGAATCCACAATCCGAAAAACTATTTCAGACAACATATGCAAGCGAACTGAGAGAAAGACTACATCAAGACGAACAAAGGTTTGAGCAAGGAGCAACAGCTGATACACAAGGAACACAAGCGACTGATAGAGATCCCAGACAAATGACTAGAAGTGACAAAGAGAAGATAGAAATAACAAAAGGACAGACAAAGGAGTAGGAGGAGAGAAGATAAGATGGAAACTGATCACAATATACAACCTGAATCTGCTGAAGAAATTGGATTAAAAGTTATCACTACAACAAAACATGGAATCCCAACATCGAGACCAACAGGAGGGACAATAGTAAAAAACTGTGAAGGAGGGATATACAAGTGGACATATCAAGAAAAATCCCTAAGTGAAGATTATGTCTGGTCACTAATTACTACGGACAAACTAAAGATTACGGCCAAAGACTTTAAAATAGTAGACCCGTCAGAGTATAGAAGAGTCAGAAGCGGGAAACAGGATGATAGGTCTCCACTCCAACTGCCACAATCCAAGTATAAGAAATAATGGACAATAGACAAACAGTAAGAACTTTAAGAATAATACAACACAACGTAAGAAACTGGAAGACCGAGAGAATTAACCTAAGTAATATATATCGCGAAATTGACCCTGACATTATACTAATAAACAGTCACGGTGAGACAGAAAACAACAACATAAAACTCTTTAACTATTATGTAAACCAAAGAAATAAATCGGGCGAGAAAAATGACGGAGTAGCGATAGCGGTTAAAAGAAACTTAAAATTTAAACTAATTGATGACTTCCAGGATGAATTTCTAGCAATAAAAATAAATACAACTCAAGGAGACGTAATTATTGCTACTACTTACCTATAGAAGACCTATTAAAATTGGCTAACAATAGTCATCCGATGTACATCTTAGGAGACTTTAACGCCAGACATAGGATTTTTGACAATACAAATAATAACGTCGTGGGAAACGCCCTTAATCAATTAATAAATTTAGGGAAAATCAATCATCTGGGTCCTAACTTTCCAACCTGGAGAAATCACAATACACAATCGACACCAGACAAAATTTTTACCAACAACAAAGCCTTTTTCAATTACCATATAATACAGGCAGTGACCATCTGCCAATTATACTAACACTGTCAACAAGCCCCATACAGATACCAATAAAAAAGAGACTGAAAATGAGTAAAACAGACTGGGACAGCTTCAAAGACGACTTAAGTAATCACCACTCGATTAACCTACAAGGGAAAACAACAGAAGATATAGACTCAGAAATGGACAGACTGCACTCAGCAATAAAAACATCTATAACCAAACACACTCCTACTTCACACTTTAGAACATTACCCAACAACAGACTACCAGAAGAAGTTAAATTAATCCAGACCTATTACAATGAAATAAACAGGTATATGGAAAGACACGGCAGTAACAGATGGCTATTGTTACGAGTTGGGGATTTAGAATATAGTTATACGTCTACCCAGATCCCAACAGGTAACAACAATAAAAAACAAAGACAATCGGACTATAAAAGGGTAGACAAAGGATGCGAGTTTTCGTTGTATATAATAGAGTACCATAAATCCCTTAACAAAATATTCAGCTTATAAATTACCCTTAACCAAACTTAACCTAAACATTAACAGTATATACATATTAATAAACATAAAACAATCTCGAAGCAAGTGGACGTGGGGAAATTAATACAAGAGATACTAGTACTTAAGTGAGGAGCTGAGATGGCTGACGAGTAAGGCTGAGTATTGTAGAAGACGGTAGGTAGTCACTGCACGTACGTAGGTTTAGAGGATAGATGATCCTGTGGTCACTTCCCAGAGCCAAGTGCTCTCTCCTCGAATTGGAGGTGACGCAACAACCAGGATAGGGAGAAGGAAACCTCGGAGTGGTAACTAAGACGAGTCATACTCGTGTCTCGTCCCTAGATGGCGTTGCTCGTGGTGCTGGGTAGGTAGATCAGGACAATAGATGGCGTGCTTCGTAGTGCTGGGTGGAGGGTTCGTAACACACCCCTCCAAAGACCTCCGTAGCGCGGGCGCGAAGGAGGTGATCACCTGGTGCGTCTGGAGAGTAGCTGCTGCATTTCCACTGGAGCTCGGGATAAGGAGTCTGCAATCAGGTTATAGGGCTGGGTGAGGAGAGCCCAGCGGAGGATTCGCTGGTTGGAGGTCTTGTTGGTTTGGATGAACGTGAGTGGGTTATGGTCGGTGAAGACTAGGGTTGTTTGTGGGCAAGACTGGAGGTAACATTCAAACTTCTTTATTGCCAACACCAGAGCCAAGGCCTCCTTCTCTATGGTCGAGTAGTTGGTCTGATGTTTTTTCAACTTGGCGGAGTAATATGCCACAGGGTGAAGAACATCAGTGGTTGGGTCGGGTTGTAGGAGCACAGCCCCCACTCCGACACCACTAGCGTCGATTTGCAGATGGAAGGGCGAGGTGTAGTCAGGCTTGGAGGCAAGGAAGGCTTTGAGGCGGTGGAAAGACTGGTCGCACCTCTGGTTCCAGATGTAAGGGACCGCAGAACTGGTAAGGTCTGTGAGGGGTCCGGCCACGCTGGAGAAGTTACTGCAGAACCGACGGTAGTAGCCGCACATCCCCAGGAAGCGCATGAGTTCCTTCCTCGTCCTTGGAGTGGGGAAGGACAAGATGGCTCTAACGTTTGCGTCCTTGGGTCTCACCATACCATGCCCAACGATATGTCCCAGGTAAGTCACTGAGGCCCGGCCAAAAGCAGATTTAGCCAGGTTTATGGTGAATCCAGTCTCTTGCAGTCGTGCAAACAGTATCTCCAAACGCACCAGATGTTCGTCCCAGCTGTCCGACACCACCACCAGGTCATCCAGGTAGGCGAACGTCCCACCTAGGTCCTGAATTAGGAAGTTGATGGCCCTCTGGAATGTGGCCGGAGCATTAGAAAAGCCAAACGCCATAACCAAATATTGAAAAAGACCAAATGGAGTTATAAATGCCGAGATTATTTTGGCCCTATCCGTGAGTCCCACTTGATAATATCCTTTCAATAAGTCCACCGTACTGATAAATTTGGCACAGCCTATGCTGTCTATTATATCTTCAATCAAAGGTAAAGGGTAGGAGTCTGAGACAGTGACCTGGTTCACTTTACGATAATCGGTACAGAAACGAAAAGTGCCATCGGGTTTTGGAATGAGAAGGCAAGGTGAAGCCCAGGGGAGGTACTAGGCTCAGCTAAGTTATGTTTTAACAAAAAATCTACCTCCTTTTTCATAATCTCTTTTTTTTGTGGATTTAGTCGATAGGCTGATTGCCTAATGGGTTGTACATCATCCGAGATTAGCTTAATATCATGTTTAAGTATATTGCAAAACCCTGGGAGGTCTGATGTGACTTTAGGAAATGTTGATAATAACTTAGTGAGATCTTTTGCTTGAGATGGATTCAGAACAGAAAAATACTCATCCAAGTTGTTGAGTATGTGACTGTTAGTAGGGTTTTCTTTAGGTAGAGGGAAGTCTAAATTCTCCAATAGGTCCATGTCATCTGTCTCCGGCTCCGGCCCTGACAAAACCGTATGCAATACAGGTTGACTTATAGCCTCTGGGATGTCTTCCTCTGACTGCCTGGAATGGTAAAGTTTCATGAGATTAATGTGAACAAGTTGTGAATCTTTTCTGCGATCAGGAGTATGGACTATATAGTTGAGAGGAGATAGTTTATTAGCAACTATATAGGGACCAGTAAACTTGCTTTTAAGGGAGAGCCTGGAATGGGTAGAAAGAGTAACACTTTGTCACCTGGAGAAAATGATCTTTTAACTAATTTAGGTTGGGACTTCACCATTTTTCTTGGACTTTTTAAGTTTGACTGAGCAATGGTTCGGACTTCAGTTAATTTGTCCCTTAAAGTGTCAATGTATTGGGAAACTGTTGCGAGCTTAATAGATGGAGTGTCAAACCACTGCTCCTTTACTATTTTAAGGGGTCCCCTTATTTGTCTCCCATATAGTAACTCGAACGGGGAGAAACCCAATGACTCCTGGGGACATTCCCTGATGGCAAAGAGTAACAAGTCTATGCTTTCATCCCATTCCTTTTGGTGTTCTATACAGTATTTTTTGAGCATTGATGTACAATGGTCCACACTGAGGTCTTTCATCACCTGTTTGAAAAGATTGCTCGTAAAATTGGTGCCCTGATCGGATTGGATCTCTTTAGGAATGCCCACTGAAGTGAAAAGGTGCAAAAGATGTTTGATTACGTTTTTTGAAGTGATGCTTTTAAGGGGAAAAGCCTCAGGATAACGTGTACTGGTATCCATAACTGTGAGCAGGAATTGATTTCCCTTCTTAGTCTTTGGTAATGGGCCCACACAATCCACAACAATCTTTTCAAATGGTGTAGAAAATACTGGGATGGGCTTAATATGACAAGATTTTAGGTATTTTGACACATCCTTCCTAAGTCCAGGCCAATAATAGTGTTGGAGGAGCTTTTTATATGTTTTCAGGATTCCCAAATGTCCTGAAATACCATCATGGGCAAGGGCAATTAATGCTGGTCTGACTGAGGTGGGAATTACCACTTGATGTATTTCAGACCACGTGTCTAGATGGGCAAGCTCAGGGGCCTATAGGCCCTCATCAAAACCCTTCATGATAATAAAAACACGGAAGGGTGTTAAAATCTTTACCCTCAACTGCTGCATGATGAAGTTTAGTCAAAGATGGATCAGATTGTTGGGCTTTAACGAGCTCATCCTTACTAATTGTCTTATTGTACAGATCTTCTGTGGGTAGGAAAATATTAGAGGTGGTTTTAGACGAAGAGGGCCCATTTCGCACACTCTGTGACCGGGTGACAGCACAAGATGGGAAAAGATGAGGAATAGTTTCTTTAAGGTCAGTGGTGGAGTTGACAGGTAAGGGAGAGTCGACTGTCTTTATGTTAGGAACCACTAGATCTCCTACCAAGTCATTACCCAATAATAAATGAATGCCGCACACAGGCATTGGGTCTTTCCTTATGGCTATTTGCACTTCCCCAGTAATCAAGGGACATTGGAGGTGCACTTTAGCTAAAGGATAGGAAGAATGGGATGAGAGATCTGAAATTAGAACACTCTCATTAGTAAATGCGGTAGATATATCGGGAATGACGTTAAACAGGAGGATAGATTGTGCTGCGCCCGTATCACGTAGTATACGAATAGGGAAAGAACGAGACCCCTCTATGATTGAAATTTTTCCCTCATAGGTGAATGAAGAGAAGAGATCCTGATGGGGCCTTTCCACATTGGTATTTGCTATTGGTTTGGACTTGGGATCCAGGGAACTACTTTTAGCAATTCGACACTTTGGGTGTTTACAATTCTGGATCGTATGGCCTGGGTTTTTACAGTAAGAACAAGTAAGCTTGGTTGCATCGGGGGAGTAGGTGTGGGACCTTTCGACCTACCACTCACGTTCCCAAGGTTATCATCAGAGGAGGACCTAACATGTCGGGAAGTACCACGTTCTCTACTGCCCAGTGACTCCACCAACAAAGCGTACGCATCAGCCAGCTCAGCAGCACGCCCTAAATTAACCTCTCCACGCTCCTCCACATGCTTCAAGATGTGAAATGGTATCTTGCTCTTCCACTCCTCCAGGACTACCAAATTTAACAAATCCTGAAATGTGGAGGTCTCTGTAGCCTCTAACCACTTCTTAAAAACCTAAGCTTTTCTTGAGCAAACTCAACAAAGGTGTGGGAAAATGGTTTGGTTAGTTTACGAAACTTCTGCCGGTATCCATCTGGCGTGATAGCATAAGAGGTGAGGATATTCTTTTTACGTTATCATAGTCATCAGTCTGGTCTAAACAGTTATAAACTCTACGAGCCTTACCATATAATTTAGGAACTAACACTGACACCCACTGGTCCTTTGGCCACTCATTCTTCCCGGCTATTTTCTCAAAAGTCCTAAATGACCCGTCCATATCGGATTCATCAAACCCGGGAACAAGGGAAGAAGCAGTAGCAGGGTTAAAAGCAGCTAGTTTCTCTCTTAATGCCACTTCCTTTGATCTAAACTCCGATGTTAAGGTGACTTCTATCTCTCTTACCTGTAGTTCTTTCAGTCTAACCTCCTGCTCCAACTTGGCCCGTTCCATCATTTCCTCATGCTCCAACTTGGCCTGTTCCGACCTTCCCTCATGCTCCAACTTGTGCTCCAACTTGGCCTGTTCCGACTCCTGCTCCAACTCGAGTTCTTTCATTTTGATTTGGAACTCGAACCTAGCTCGTTCCAGTTCTAAGGCGTCTATTCGTTGTGTTTCTTGTTGAGGGCTAGCCAGACCTGAAGCAACTTCTGAGTGAGGAGGGGTGGTGGATAGTGGTTGAAGTTTCTTGGACATGGGCGTTAATCTGTCAACAGCGGATTCTTTTAAAACTTCATGTTGAACCAGCACTTCAATCACATGATTTTTAACATTTCCTTAGTCAGTTGCTGTGAAAATGGGATATTATAATAGTTGGCTATTTCTTTCCATTCTTTCTTCAGGATATTAACACGTAATTTAGCTACGGAAGGATTTTCAATAAAATCCTGGAGATCAAAACCTGAGGTGGCCATTGTTAAGAAAAATAGGATAAATTAACTAATGGTCCAAAGATAAGATAAGTGGATAACCCTAGAAAATATCACGGCAGTGGATAACCAGAAAGTCCCGAAAACTAACCAAGTTATACCTAGGGAAATTACACTTATGATTATTGTTCTTCTGAGAAGATCCTTAGATAAGGATAAGAGACTTGAAAGAGGTAGGGCGTATTACGGCATTAATATAAAGATCCGGATTAACAACCCTGATAAATGGTATGATTGACCCTGAATGAGATAATGAGAAGAACAATAATTGAGGCTTTATAATTATGGGGTCCTGGTAGAGCGGGCGTCCCAAGATATCACTTCACCGTAAACTAGTGACTATGGAACAGCCTACTCTGGAGTGAGGGTACGGCATTAAACAGATCCGGATTCTTCCCTACACTCGATAAGACTTACTACACAACTGCCACGTGTAATAACAGGTAAGCCTTATGACACTTGGAACCTAATATCCTACGTCTGTCACTCTTACTGTACGATAATACCAATATATGCAAACACATATGAAGGAAACTTTAAACCACCGTAAAGCAATTGTGAACAGAAGTGACTGGGAGGAATAATTAACACTGAGTAACAAGGAGGAAGGAATATGGTACTTAAGGTCGTGTCCTGTCACGGTCGCCATTTGTTACGAGTTGGGGATTTAGAATATAGTTATACGTCTACCCAGATCCCAACAGGTAACAACAATAAAAACAAAGACAATCGGACTATAAAAGGGTAGACAAAGGATGCGAGTTTTCGTTGTATATAATAGAGTACCATAAATCCCTTAACAAAATATTCAGCTTATAAATTACCCTTAACCAAACTTAACCTAAACATTAACAGTATATACATATTAATAAACATAAAACAATCTCGAAGCAAGTGGACGTGGGGAAATTAATACAAGAGATACTAGTACTTAAGTGAGGAGCTGAGATGGCTGACGAGTAAGGCTGAGTATTGTAGAAGACGGTAGGTAGTCACTGCACGTACGTAGGTTTAGAGGATAGATGATCCTGTGGTCACTTCCCAGAGCCAAGTGCTCTCTCCTCGAATTGGAGGTGACGCAACAACCAGGATAGGGAGAAGGAAACCTCGGGTGGTAACTAAGACGAGTCATACTCGTGTCTCGTCCCTAGATGGCGTTGCTCGTGGTGCTGGGTAGGTAGATCAGGACAATAGATGGCGTGCTTCGTAGTGCTGGGTGGAGGGTTCGTAACACTATATACGACACAGATAGCACTACAGATAAAATTAAGAGACGCATGTAAGGAAGCAAACAATAAAAATGGAATGATATTATAATGGCGGCTGACATGACTAAAGACACAAAACATTTTGGACTTCCATAAACAAGATGAGGGGGCACAACAAGCAAAAACACCATACATTAAAGACCAAAATGGAACAAAATTGCACGAGGAAAATGAACAAGAGTCAGCATTCAAAAGGGAATGGGTAAAAGTTTTTAAAATATCAGATGAGGAAAATGAAGATTTTGATAGTGAACACGAAGAAAGGATAGAAGAAGAAATGGGAAGACAAATACATAGAATCACCCCAAGGCAATATATAGACTATAACTTATTACCTAATAATCAAATAATAACCATGGGAGAAATGATGCACTGTCTGAGGAAATTTAAGGAAAAAGCCCTGGGCTCACAGGTATTACACGAAATATGATCATGAATCTACCTGAAAACATTTTAAATACACTATTAAACATTTATAACGCATGCTTAATAACTGGTTACTTTCCAGACAAACTAAAATATGCTAAAATGATATTTATTCCTAAAGAGGGTAAGGACAATAAGGAAATATTAAACTACAGGCCAATATCTTTATTAGAAATTACCGGGAAACTATTGGAAAAAATATTAAATTCAAGACTTATAGCCTTTTAACACAACATGGGAAAACTAACAACAGACAACATGGATTTATGCCCAATAGAAATACCCTAACTGCAATAGCTATAATAACGGAAATAATTGCAATAGAAAAAAGCAAGGGTAACCAGATCAATATAATTTTAAGGGATGTTTCTAAGGCTTTTGATAAAGTTGGGCATTTAGGCTTGAAATATAAAATATTAAAACTGGGACTTAACGAATACATGCTAAGAATATTGTGTAACTATTTAGATGATAGGAGAGCACAAATTCAAATTGGAAACTTTTAGGAACTATGTTTAATCTTGAGAGTGGAGTACCTCAAGGAGGATGCCTTTCTCCAACACTATATACAATTTATACTTCAGACACACCTCAACCTACCCCCTTTAGTGAATATGTAATGTTTGCTGATGATATTACTCAAATAGTATCATACCCAGGAAAATCAACTCAATTTATGGCACTCTACACGGTAAGAGCGATAAAAAACATAAATGATTTTGAGAAAAATGGAAAATCAGGACAAATAAGAACAAATTCAAGATAATACCAATAGCCAAGATTAAAACAAGTCCAGTAATAGTCGACCAGGAACTATACCCATACGACACTGAAGGTAGGATGCTTGGATTAAAACTAACAAAAAGAGGATATATAACATACTTAAAAGATAAAGAACGACAGGCAAGAATAAGATTATCAAAAATAAAACGCTTTAAGAACCTTAGCATTAATAACAAAAGAAAGATTTATATTGCCCTTGTCAAATCAATTATGGACTACCCACCCATCCCATTGAACACCCTTAGTAAAACGTGCATTAAAAGGTTACAAACAGTACAAAATATAGCCCTCAGATTTATATATAACATAAAATATACAGACCACATCAATAATGAACAGCTACACAGAGAGCAAACCTCTTAGCAATCAATGTAGATATACACAACAAAGCTGTAAATATTTGGAAAAAAGTGACTGAACTTAACACAGAAACATATCAAAACTGGAAAAATAATATAGACAGGAAGAAGTAATTGAACCACCTCCTGCCTCAATATACACATTTCTACATAAAACATTACTAGAGGAATAAAGATGAGAGTGACCAACCAGCTCCACTAAGAACCTGGCATACAGTGTACCTTTAGACTAACACAACTAACACTTAACTAACACCAAAAAAAAATGTGACTACCCTCCCAGTTACACAAGGACCTGGGCGGGCTCACTAACTCCAACAATAACAAAAATAATAATAATAAGCAGCATTATATAAATAAACCAATATTAATACAAAGGTCTGACGACCCAAGGGAGCAGAACAAAGACAAAACACCAATAAGAAAGATGAAGCGATCTGGTTGAGCCCAGATTCTTTCTACTCCTACTGTATTTCAGTTTCACCACCTTTTCTTCAATTCCTAATAATCTTCTTTCACCTCTTAACTAATGACTTCGTATCGTATCGTACTATCTAGCCTAAACTGTTTAGCCTGACGTAGAGTTTTTTAATAAATCTGGTGATATGGAACCACACACAACCCCCTTAACCTGGGATAATGCAATCAAATGGATAATTGCTAACTATTCTCAGAGATAATGCAATCAAATGGTTAGTTGCTAACCGGGGGCTGCGCCCCCGGACCCCCTGTGTTAGATACTGTATTTGGTCATGATGAATTGTTTATTAGACTATAAGAAATCCTCTTCCTTCTTGTATTGGCAAGGGAGTTTGCTTTAACTTAGGTATGCTAGCCTAAGTAAAAATAGACACGGAGCTGCGAAGACCTGATTCTTTTGCTGCATGTTTGAGTCTGCAACTTTGTTGTGATAAGACACTCAATCCTAGTGATTGTACTTACTCAACATAGTGACGGTGTAATTACCATCACAGATTGTACGGGAAATTCCAACTTTGGAAAAAACAAATATTTGGCCTACCCAAATTTTGACTACTACCCGTGCGTCTACGTCCTGGATTGGCCAATCAGTGGTGCCCCACGGTGGCGTGATACATGCACGTTTACTGCGGTGCTCTGATTGGCTGACCGAACGTGGCGTGGTAGGTAGGCTGTTTCTACTCTCTAAGTCCTCTTCTTTCCTTTTTTCATCCCCCTCATGCACTCCGTTCTTTGAACGGGAGGCGGGACTTCGCGATACGGTCGATCCGGCAAGGGAACCTGTGATAGTGCAGGGCACCCCTTGTCCGGGGGTCACCGGTAGGTGGCAACTTTTAGATATTACTATAGTCACAGGTAACCTGGGTGCAGAGCCCGACGCCCGTCCAAGAGGGGGGGGCGGGGTCACTGCTCCCAGGCAGGAGCCCTGTGTTATAGGTAGGATTAGATGTAATCAAGAAGATGACAACTAGCATTAGAATAAAACATAGAGATAAGGGACACTCTATTGGAAGGGAAAAGTGGCAGAAATCACTTACAACAAACTGCAAGTCCCACTAACTAGAATATTCAGCACCAATGAAGGTTTTAAAGTAATCTGTAAAGATGACTTTGATTCAGATAAAATCCTTTCAAAAGAAGCAAGAGATATATTTTACAATGAAGGCCTTATTGTTGTCATGCCACCAGAACAAAAAGCAAAAAGATCAGTTTTTGTTCGTCAAGTCGATCAAGAGATCGGGAGGAAGACCTGAAAGAAGAACTGGAACGCCAAAATAGGTGGATGAAGATTGAAGAAGTCATTAAGATAAAGGACTATACTCATGTTTGAAGAAGTGTCAATGGCTGAGAAAGTTTTACAACAGGGCTTTCTAATATTCAACATGTCAGTCACACCACATCAAATAAAGAAGGAGACATTCATCAGTCTGCAAACTTGCTTCTCCTGCTACAAATATGAAGAACACACAACGAGAGACTGTCCGGAAAAAGAAAAAAGTACTGCTCAGATTGTGCAGGCGACGACCATACCTACACTGAATGTAAGAATACACATGTTGGCTGTCTCAACTGTAAGAGAAACGGGAATGCATACATAGGACATAGGACGTTAGCAATGGCATGCCCAATAAAAAACACATGATAAAGTACAAGGAACAAGAAACAAGGAAAAAGGAACAAGACAAGAAGGATACGACATACGTCGAAATAGCCAAGAGAGCGGTCCAAGAGGCTCATAGACCAGAATCCACAGTATTAAACCTAAGTGAGCCAATACATGATAAGGTAATGATTAGTATGATCCATGCACATTTGCACAATATCATTGCACCCGGATCATACAATGAGGAATTAAGGAAAATGTTTAAATTGAATAACCTACCAGAGATGATATTTCCAGAGAATCCACAATCCGAAAAACTATTTCAGACAACATATGCAAGCGAACTGAGAGAAAGACTACATCAAGACGAACAAAGGTTTGAGCAAGGAGCAACAGCTGATACACAAGGAACACAAGCGACTGATAGAGATCCCAGACAAATGACTAGAAGTGACAAAGAGAAGATAGAAATAACAAAAGGACAGACAAAGGAGTGAGGAGGAGAGAAGATAAGATGGAAACTGATCACAATATACAACCTGAATCTGCTGAAGAAATTGGATTAAAAGTTATCACTACAACAAAACATGGAATCCCAACATCGAGACCAACAGGAGGGACAATAGTAAAAACTGTGAAGGAGGGATATACAAGTGGACATATCAAGAAAAATCCCTAAGTGAAGATTATGTCTGGTCACTAATTACTACGGACAAACTAAAGATTACGGCCAAAGACTTTAAAATAGTAGACCCGTCAGAGTATAGAAGAGTCAGAAGCGGGAAACAGGATGATAGGTCTCCACTCCAACTGCCACAATCCAAGTATAAGAAATAATGGACAATAGACAAACAGTAAGAACTTTAAGAATAATACAACACAACGTAAGAAACTGGAAGACCGAGAGAATTAACCTAAGTAATATATATCGCGAAATTGACCCTGACATTATACTAATAAACAGTCACGGTGAGACAGAAAACAACAACATAAAACTCTTTAACTATTATGTAAACCAAAGAAATAAATCGGGCGAGAAAAATGACGGAGAAGGATAGCGGTTAAAAAGAAACTTAAAATTTAAACTAATTGATGACTTCCAGGATGAATTTCTAGCAATAAAAATAAATACAACTCAAGGAGACGTAATTATTGCTACTACTTACCTATAGAAGACCTATTAAAATTGGCTAACAATAGTCATCCGATGTACATCTTAGGAGACTTTAACGCCAGACATAGGATTTTTGACAATACAAATAATAACGTCGTGGGAAACGCCCTTAATCAATTAATAAATTTAGGGAAAATCAATCATCTGGGTCCTAACTTTCCAACCTGGAGAAATCACAATACACAATCGACACCAGACAAAATTTTTACCAACAACAAAGCCTTTTTCAATTACCATATAATACAGGCAGTGACCATCTGCCAATTATACTAACACTGTCAACAAGCCCCATACAGATACCAATAAAAAAGAGACTGAAAATGAGTAAAACAGACTGGGACAGCTTCAAAGACGACTTAAGTAATCACCACTCGATTAACCTACAAGGGAAAACAACAGAAGATATAGACTCAGAAATGGACAGACTGCACCCAGCAATAAAAACATCTATAACCAAACACACTCCTACTTCACACTTTAGAACATTACCCAACAACAGACTACCAGAAGAAGTTAAATTAATCCAGACCTATTACAATGAAATAAACAGGTATATGGAAAGACACGGCAGTAACAGATGGCTATTGTTACGAGTTGGGGATTTAGAATATAGTTATACGTCTACCCAGATCCCAACAGGTAACAACAATAAAAAACAAAGACAATCGGACTATAAAAGGGTAGACAAAGGATGCGAGTTTTCGTTGTATATAATAGAGTACCATAAATCCCTTAACAAAATATTCAGCTTATAAATTACCCTTAACCAAACTTAACCTAAACATTAACAGTATATACATATTAATAAACATAAAACAATCTCGAAGCAAGTGGACGTGGGGAAATTAATACAAGAGATACTAGTACTTAAGTGAGGAGCTGAGATGGCTGACGAGTAAGGCTGAGTATTGTAGAAGACGGTAGGTAGTCACTGCACGTACGTAGGTTTAGAGGATAGATGATCCTGTGGTCACTTCCCAGAGCCAAGTGCTCTCCTCGAATTGGAGGTGACGCAACAACCAGGATAGGGAGAAGGGAAACCTCGGAGTGGTAACTAAGACGAGTCATACTCGTGTCTCGTCCCTAGATGGCGTTGCTCGTGGTGCTGGGTAGGTAGATCAGGACAATAGATGGCGTGCTTCGTAGTGCTGGGTGGAGGGGTTCGTAACACACCCTCCAAAGACCTCCGTAGCGCGGGCGCGAAGGAGGTGATCACCTGGTGCGTCTGGAGAGTAGCTGCTGCATTTCCACTGGAGCTCGGGATAAGGAGTCTGCAATCAGGTTATAGGGCTGGGTGAGGAGAGCCCAGCGGAGGATTCGCTGGTTGGAGGTCTTGTTGGTTTGGATGAACGTGAGTGGGTTATGGTCGGTGAAGACTAGGGTTGTTTGTGGGCAAGACTGGAGGTAACATTCAAACTTCTTTATTGCCAACACCAGAGCCAAGGCCTCCTTCTCTATGGTCGAGTAGTTGGTCTGATGTTTTTTCAACTTGGCGGAGTAATATGCCACAGGGTGAAGAACATCAGTGGTTGGGTCGGGTTGTAGGAGCACAGCCCCACTCCGACACCCTAGCGTCGATTTGCAGATGGAAGGGCGAGGTGTAGTCAGGCTTGGAGGCAAGGAAGGCTTTGAGGCGGTGGAAAGACTGGTCGCACCTCTGGTTCCAGATGTAAGGGACCGCAGAACTGGTAAGGTCTGTGGGGTCCGGCCACGCTGGAGAAGTTACTGCAGAACCGACGGTAGTAGCCGCACATCCCCAGGAAGCGCATGAGTTCCTTCCTCGTCCTTGGAGTGGGGAAGGACAAGATGGCTCTAACGTTTGCGTCCTTGGGTCTCACCATACCATGCCCAACGATATGTCCCAGGTAAGTCACTGAGGCCCGGCCAAAAGCAGATTTAGCCAGGTTTATGGTGAATCCAGTCTCTTGCAGTCGTGCAAACAGTATCTCCAAACGCACCAGATGTTCGTCCCAGCTGTCCGACACCACCACCAGGTCATCCAGGTAGGCGAACGTCCCACCTAGGTCCTGAATTAGGAAGTTGATGGCCCTCTGGAATGTGGCCGGAGCATTAGAAAAGCCAAACGCCATAACCAAATATTGAAAAGACCAAATGGAGTTATAAATGCCGAGATTATTTTGGCCCTATCCGTGAGTCCCACTTGATAATATCCTTTCAATAAGTCCACCGTACTGATAAATTTGGCACAGCCTATGCTGTCTATTATATCTTCAATCAAAGGTAAAGGGTAGGAGTCTGAGACAGTGACCTGGTTCACTTTACGATAATCGGTACAGAAACGAAAAGTGCCATCGGGTTTTGGAATGAGAAGGCAAGGTGAAGCCCAGGGGAGGTACTAGGCTCAGCTAAGTTATGTTTAACAAAAATCTACCTCCTTTTCATAATCTCTTTTTTTTGTGGATTTAGTCGATAGGCTGATTGCCTAATGGGTTGTACATCATCCGAGATTAGCTTAATATCATGTTTAAGTATATTGCAAAACCCTGGGAGGTCTGATGTGACTTTAGGAAATGTTGATAATAACTTAGTGAGATCTTTTGCTTGAGATGGATTCAGAACAGAAAAATACTCATCCAAGTTGTTGAGTATGTGACTGTTAGTAGGGTTTTCTTTAGGTAGAGGGAAGTCTAAATTCTCCAATAGGTCCATGTCATCTGTCTCCGGCTCCGGCCCTGACAAACCGTATGCAATACAGGTTGACTTATAGCCTCTGGGATGTCTTCCTCTGACTGCCTGGAATGGTAAAGTTTCATGAGATTAATGTGAACAAGTTGTGAATCTTTTCTGCGATCAGGAGTATGGACTATATAGTTGAGAGGAGATAGTTTATTAGCAACTATATAGGGACCAGTAAACTTGCTTTTAAGGGAGAGCCTGGAATGGGTAGAAAGAGTAACACTTTGTCACCTGGAGAAAATGATCTTTTAACTAATTTAGGTTGGGACTTCACCATTTTTCTTGGACTTTTTAAGTTTGACTGAGCAATGGTTCGGACTTCAGTTAATTTGTCCCTTAAAGTGTCAATGTATTGGGAAACTGTTGCGAGCTTAATAGATGGAGTGTCAAACCACTGCTCCTTTACTATTTTAAGGGGTCCCCTTATTTGTCTCCCATATAGTAACTCGAACGGGGAGAAACCCAATGACTCCTGGGGACATTCCCTGATGGCAAAGAGTAACAAGTCTATGCTTTCATCCCATTCCTTTTGGTGTTCTATACAGTATTTTTGAGCATTGATGTACAATGGTCCACACTGAGGTCTTTCATCACCTGTTTGAAAAGATTGCTCGTAAAATTGGTGCCCTGATCGGATTGGATCTCTTTAGGAATGCCCACTGAAGTGAAAAGGTGCAAAAGATGTTTGATTACGTTTTTGAAGTGATGCTTTTAAGGAAAAGCCTCAGGATAACGTGTACTGGTATCCATAACTGTGAGCAGGAATTGATTTCCCTTCTTAGTCTTTGGTAATGGGCCCACACAATCCACAACAATCTTTTCAAATGGTGTAGAAAATACTGGGATGGGCTTAATATGACAAGATTTTAGGTATTTTGACACATCCTTCCTAAGTCCAGGCCAATAATAGTGTTGGAGGAGCTTTTATATGTTTTCAGGATTCCCAAATGTCCTGAAATACCATCATGGGCAAGGGCAATTAATGCTGGTCTGACTGAGGTGGGAATTACCACTTGATGTATTTCAGACCACGTGTCTAGATGGGCAAGCTCAGGGGCCTATAGGCCCTCATCAAAACCCCTTCATGATAATAAAAACACGGAAGGGTGTTAAAATCTTTACCCTCAACTGCTGCATGATGAAGTTTAGTCAAAGATGGATCAGATTGTTGGGCTTTAACGAGCTCATCCTTACTAATTGTCTTATTGTACAGATCTTCTGTGGGTAGGAAAATATTAGAGGTGGTTTTAGACGAAGAGGGCCCATTTCGCACACTCTGTGACCGGGTGACAGCACAAGATGGGAAAAGATGAGGAATAGTTTCTTTAAGGTCAGTGGTGGAGTTGACAGGTAAGGGAGAGTCGACTGTCTTTATGTTAGGAACCACTAGATCTCCTACCAAGTCATTACCCAATAATAAATGAATGCCGCACACAGGCATTGGGTCTTTCCTTATGGCTATTTGCACTTCCCCAGTAATCAAGGGACATTGGAGGTGCACTTTAGCTAAAGGATAGGAAGAATGGGATGAGAGATCTGAAATTAGAACACTCTCATTAGTAAATGCGGTAGATATATCGGGAATGACGTTAAACAGGAGGATAGATTGTGCTGCGCCCGTATCACGTAGTATACGAATAGGGAAAGAACGAGACCCCTCTATGATTGAAATTTTTCCTCATAGGTGAATGAAGAGAAGAGATCCTGATGGGGCCTTTCCACATTGGTATTTGCTATTGGTTTGGACTTGGGATCCAGGGAACTACTTTTAGCAATTCGACACTTTGGGTGTTTACAATTCTGGATCGTATGGCCTGGGTTTTACAGTAAGAACAAGTAAGCTTGGTTGCATCGGGGGAGTAGGTGTGGGACCTTTCGACCTACCACTCACGTTCCCAAGGTTATCATCAGAGGAGGACCTAACATGTCGGGAAGTACCACGTTCTCTACTGCCCAGTGACTCCACCAACAAAGCGTACGCATCAGCCAGCTCAGCAGCACGCCCTAAATTAACCTCTCCACGCTCCTCCACATGCTTCAAGATGTGAAATGGTATCTTGCTCTTCCACTCCTCCAGGACTACCAAATTTAACAAATCCTGAAATGTGGAGGTCTCTGTAGCCTCTAACCACTTCTTAAAAACCTAAGCTTTTCTTGAGCAAACTCAACAAAGGTGTGGGAAAATGGTTTGGTTAGTTTACGAAACTTCTGCCGGTATCCATCTGGCGTGATAGCATAAGAGGTGAGGATATTCTTTTACGTTATCATAGTCATCAGTCTGGTCTAAACAGTTATAAACTCTACGAGCCTTACCATATAATTTAGGAACTAACACTGACACCCACTGGTCCTTTGGCCACTCATTCTTCCCGGCTATTTTCTCAAAAGTCCTAAATGACCCGTCCATATCGGATTCATCAAACCCGGGAACAAGGGAAGAAGCAGTAGCAGGGTTAAAAGCAGCTAGTTTCTCTCTTAATGCCACTTCCTTTGATCTAAACTCCGATGTTAAGGTGACTTCTATCTCTCTTACCTGTAGTTCTTTCAGTCTAACCTCCTGCTCCAACTTGGCCCGTTCCATCATTTCCTCATGCTCCAACTTGGCCTGTTCCGACCTTCCCTCATGCTCCAACTTGTGCTCCAACTTGGCCTGTTCCGACTCCTGCTCCAACTCGAGTTCTTTCATTTTGATTTGGAACTCGAACCTAGCTCGTTCCAGTTCTAAGGCGTCTATTCGTTGTGTTTCTTGTTGAGGGCTAGCCAGACCTGAAGCAACTTCTGAGTGAGGAGGGGTGGTGGATAGTGGTTGAAGTTTCTTGGACATGGGCGTTAATCTGTCAACAGCGGATTCTTTTAAAACTTCATGTTGAACCAGCACTTCAATCACATGATTTTTTAACATTTCCTTAGTCAGTTGCTGTGAAAATGGGATATTATAATAGTTGGCTATTTCTTTCCATTCTTTCTTCAGGATATTAACACGTAATTTAGCTACGGAAGGATTTTCAATAAAATCCTGGAGATCAAAACCTGAGGTGGCCATTGTTAAGAAAAATAGGATAAATTAACTAATGGTCAAAAGATAAGATAAGTGGATAACCCTAGAAAATATCACGGCAGTGGATAACCAGAAAGTCCCGGAAACTAACCAAGTTATACCTAGGGAAATTACACTTATGATTATTGTTCTTCTGAGAAGATCCTTAGATAAGGATAAGAGACTTGAAAGAGGTAGGGCGTATTACGGCATTAATATAAAGATCCGGATTAACAACCCTGATAAATGGTATGATTGACCCTGAATGAGATAATGAGAAGAACAATAATTGAGGCTTTATAATTATGGGGTCCTGGTAGAGCGGGCGTCCCAAGATATCACTTCACCGTAAACTAGTGACTATGGAACAGCCTACTCTGGAGTGAGGGTACGGCATTAAACAGATCCGGATTCTTCCCTACACTCGATAAGACTTACTACACAACTGCCACGTGTAATAACAGGTAAGCCTTATGACACTTGGAACCTAATATCCTACGTCTGTCACTCTTACTGTACGATAATACCAATATATGCAAACACATATGAAGGAAACTTTAAACCACCGTAAAGCAATTGTGAACAGAAGTGACTGGGAGGAATAATTAACACTGAGTAACAAAGGAGGAAGGAATATGGTACTTAAGGTCGTGTCCTGTCACGGTCGCCATTTGTTACGAGTTGGGGATTTAGAATATAGTTATACGTCTACCCAGATCCCAACAGGTAACAACAATAAAAAACAAAGACAATCGGACTATAAAAGGGTAGACAAAGGATGCGAGTTTTCGTTGTATATAATAGAGTACCATAAATTCCTTAACCAAAATATTTAGCTATCTATAATTTACCCTTAACCATACTTAACCTAAACATTAACAGTATATACATATTAATACAACATAAAACAATCGTGAAGCAAGGTGGAGGTGGGAGAGGCAATACAAGATTACAAATACTTAAGTGAGGAGCTGAGATGGCTGACGAGTAAGGCTGAGTATTGTAGAAGATGGTAGGTAGTCACTGTGCCGTAGGTTTCCAGGATAGGTGATCCTGTGGTCACTTCCCAGAGCCAAGTGCTCTCTCCTCGAATTGGAGCTCACAAAGAAGACTTGGAGGAAGTGATGCAACAACCAGGATATGGAGAAGGGAAACCCCGGAGTGGTAACTAAGACGAGTCATACTCGTGTCTCGTCCCTAGATGGCGTTGCTCGTGGTGCTGGGTAGGTAGATCAGGACAATAGATGAGTGCATGCTTGTAGTGCTGGGTGGAGGGGTTCGTAACACTATATACGACACAGATAGCACTACAGATAAAATTAAGAGACGCATGTAAGGAAGCAAACAATAAAAAATGGAATGATATTATAATGGCGGCTGATGACTAAAGACACAAAACATTTTGACCTATAAACAAGATAGGGCACAACAAGCAAAAAAACACCATACATTAAAGACCAAAATGGAAACAAAATTGCACGAGGAAATGAACAAGAGTCAGCATTCAAAAGGGAATGGGTAAAAGTTTTTAAAATATCAGATGAGGAAATGAAGATTTGATAGTGAACACGAAGAAAGGATAGAAGAAGAAATGGGAAGACAAATACATAGAATCACCCCAAGGCAATATATATAGACTATAACTTATTACCTAATAATCAAATAATAACCATGGGAGAAAAATGATGCACTGTCTGGAGGAAATTTATGAAAAGTCCCCCTGGCCTTTACAGGTATTACACGAAATATGAGATCATGAATCTACCTTGAAACATTTTAAATACACTATTAAACATTTATAACGCATGCTTAATAACTGGTTACTTTCCAGACAAACTAAATATGCTAAAAATGATATTTATTCCCAAAGAGGGTAAGGACAATAAGGAAATATTAAACTACAGGCCAATATCTTATTAGAAATTACCGGGAAACTATTGGAAAAAATATTAAATTCAAGACTTATAGCCTTTTTAACACAACATGGGAAAACTAACAACAGACAACATGGATTTATGCCCAATAGAAATACCCTAACTGCAATAGCTATAATAACGGAAATAATTGCAATAGAAAAAAGCAAGGGTAACCAGATCAATATAATTTTAAGGGATGTTTCTAAGGCTTTTGATAAAGTTGGGCATTTAGGCTTGAAATATAAAATATTAAAACTGGGACTTAACGAATACATGCTAAGAATATTGTGTAACTATTTAGATGATAGGAGAGCACAAATTCAAATTGGAAACTTTTTAGGAACTATGTTTAATCTTGAGAGTGGAGTACCTCAAGGAGGATGCCTTTCTCCAACACTATATACAATTTATACTTCAGACACACCTCAACCTACCCCCTTTAGTGAATATGTAATGTTTGCTGATGATATTACTCCAATAGTATCATACCCAGGAAAATCAACTCAATTTATGGCACTCTACACGGTAAGAGCGATAAAAAACATAAATGATTTTGAGAAAAAATGGAAAATCAGGACAAATAAGAACAAATTCAAGATAAATACCAATAGCCAAGATTAAAACAAGTCCAGTAATAGTCGACCAGGAACTATACCCATACGACACTGAAGGTAGGATGCTTGGATTAAAACTAACAAAAAGAGGATATATAACATACTTAAAAGATAAAGAACGACAGGCAAGAATAAGATTATCAAAAATAAAACGCTTTAGAACCTTAGCATTAATAACAAAAGAAAGATTTATATTGCCCTTGTCAAATCAATTATGGACTACCCACCCATCCCATTGAACACCCTTAGTAAAACGTGCATTAAAAGGTTACAAACAGTACAAAATATAGCCCTCAGATTTATATATAACATAAAATATACAGACCACATCAATAATGAACAGCACAAGAGAGCAAACCTCTTAGCAATCAATGTAGATATACACAACAAAGCTGTAAATATTTGGAAAAAAGTGACTGAACTTAACACAGAAACATATCAAAACTGGAAAAATAATATAGACAGGAAGAAGTAATTGAACCACCTCCTGCCTCAATATACACATTTCTACATAAAACATTACTAGAGGAATAAAGATGAGAGTGACCAACCAGCTCCACTAAGAACCTGGCATACAGTGTACCTTTAGACTAACACACACTAACACTTAACTAACACCTGTGACTACCCTCCCAGTTACACAAGGACCTGGGCAGGCTCACTAACTCCAACAATAACAAAAATAATAATAATAAGCAGCATTATATAAATAAACCAATATTAATACAAAGGTCTGACGACCCAAGGGAGCAGAACAAAGACAAAACACCAATAAGAAAGATGAAGCGATCTGGTTGAGCCCAGATTCTTTCTACTCCTACTGTATTTCAGTTTCACCACCTTTTCTTCAATTCCTAATAATCTTCTTTCACCTCTTAACTAATGACTTCGTATCGTATCGTACTATCTAGCCTAAACTGTTTAGCCTGACGTAGAGTTTTTAATAAATCTGGTGATATGGAACCACACACAACCCCCTTAACCTGGGATAATGCAATCAAATGGATAATTGCTAACTATTCTCAGAGATAATGCAATCAAATGGTTAGTTGCTAACCGGGGCTGCGCCCCGGACCCCTGTGTTAGATACTGTATTTGGTCATGATGAATTGTTTATTAGACTATAAGAAATCCTCTTCCTTCTTGTATTGGCAAGGGGAGTTTGCTTTAACTTAGGTATGCTAGCCTAAGTAAAAATAGACACGGAGCTGCTAAGACCTGATTCTTTTGCTGCATGTTTGAGTCTGCAACTTTGTTGTGATAAGACACTCAATCCTAGTGATTGTACTTACTCAACATAGTGACGGTGTAATTACCATCACAGATTGTACGGGAAATTCCAACTTTGGAAAAAACAAATATTTGGCCTACCCAAATTTTGACTACTACCCGTGCGTCTACGTCCTGGATTGGCCAATCAGTGGTGCCCCACGGTGGCGTGATACATGCACGTTTACTGCGGTGCTCTGATTGGCTGACCGAACGTGGCGTGGTAGGTAGGCTGTTTACCTCTAAGTCCTCTTCTTTCCTTTTTTCATCCCCTCATGCACCTGTTCTGTAACGGGAGGCGGACTTCGCGATACGGTCGATCCGGCAAGGGAACCTGTGATAGTGCAGGGCACCCCTTGTCCGGGGGCTGTCACCGGTGGCAACTTTTAGATATTACTATAAGTCACAGGTAACCTGGGTGCAGAGCCCGACGCCCGTCCAAGAGGGGGCGGGGTCACTGCTCCCTGCGCAGGAGCCCTGTGTTATAGGTAGGATTAGATGTAATCAAGAAGAGACAACTAGCATTAGAATAAAACATAGAGATAAGGGACACTCTATTGGAAGGGGAAAAGTGGCAGAAATCACTTACAACAAACTGCAAGTCCCACTAACTAGAATATTCAGCACCAATGAAGGTTTTAAAGTAATCTGTAAAGATGACTTTGATTCAGATAAAATCCTTTCAAAGAAGCAAGAGATATATTTTACAATGAAGGCCTTATTGTTGTCATGCCACCAGAACAAAAAGCAAAAAGATCAGTTTTTGTTCGTCAAGTCGATCAAGAGATCGGGAGGAAGACCTGAAAGAAGAACTGGAACGCCAAAATAGGTGGATGAAGATTGAAGAAGTCATTAAGATAAAGGACTATACTCATGTTTGAAGAAGTGTCAATGGCTGAGAAAGTTTTACAACAGGGCTTTCTAATATTCCACATGTCAGTCACACCACATCAAATAAAGAAGGAGACATTCATCAGTCTGCAAACTTGCTTCTCCTGCTACAAATATGAAGGTTAGAACACACAACGAGAGACTGTCCGAAAGAAAAAGTACTGTCAGATTGTGCAGGCGACGACCATACCTACACTGAATGTAAGAATACACATGTTGGCTGTCTCTAACTGTAAGAGGGAAACGGGAATGTATACATAGGACATAGGACGTTAGCAATGGCATGCCCAATAAAAACATGATATACAAGAAACAAGGAAAAAGGAACAAGACAAAGAAGGATACGACATACGTCGAAATAGCAAAGAGAGTGGTCCAAGAGGCTCATAGACCAGAATCCACAGTATTAAACCCAAGTGGAGCCAATACATGATAAGGTAATGATTAGTATGATCCATTATGCACATTTGCACAATATCATTGCACCCGGATCATACAATGAGGAATAAGGAAAATGTTTAACCTGAATAACCTACCAGAGATGATATTTCCAGAGAATCCACAATCCGAAAAACTATTTCAGACAACATATGCAAGCGAACTGAGAGAAAGACTACATCAAGACGAACAAAGGTTTGAGCAAGGAGCAACAGCTGATACACAAGGAACACAAGCGACTGATAGAGATCCCAGACAAATGACTAGAAGTGACAAAGAGAAGATAGAAATAACAAAAGGACAGACAAAGGAGTAGGAGGAGAGAAGATAAGATGGAAACTGATCACAATATACAACCTGAATCTGCTGAAGAAATTGGATTAAAAGTTATCACTACAACAAAACATGGAATCCCAACATCGAGACCAACAGGAGGGACAATAGTAAAAACCTGTGAAGGAGGGATATACAAGTGGACATATCAAGAAAAATCCCTAAGTGAAGATTATGTCTGGTCACTAATTACTACGGACAAACTAAAGATTACGGCCAAAGACTTTAAAATAGTAGACCCGTCAGAGTATAGAAGAGTCAGAAGCGGGAAACAGGATGATAGGTCTCCACTCCAACTGACTGCCACAATCCAAGTATAAGAAATAATGGACAACAGACAAACAGTAAGAACTTTAAGAATAATACAACACAACGTAAGAAACTGGAAGACCGAGAGAATTAACCTAAGTAATATATATCAAGAAATTGACCCTGACATTATACTAATAAACAGTCACGGTGAGACAGAAAACAACAACATAAAACTCTTTAACTATTATGTAAACCAAAGAAATAAATCGGGCGAGAAAAATGACGGAGTAGCGATAGCGGTTAAAAGAAACTTAAAATTTAAACTAATTGATGACTTCCAGGATGAATTCCTAGCAATAAAAATAAATACAACTCAAGGAGACGTAATTATTGCTACTACTTACCTATAGAAGACCTATTAAAATTGGCTAACAATAGTCATCCGATGTACATCTTAGGAGACTTTAACGCCAGACATAGGATTTTTGACAATACAAATAATAACGTCGTGGGAAACGCCCTTAATTAATTAATAAATTTAGGGAAAATCAATCATCTGGGTCCTAACTTTCCAACCTGGAGAAATCACAATACACAATCGACACCAGACAAAATTTTTACCAACAACAAAGCCTTTTTCAATTACCATATAATACAGGCAGTGACCATCTGCCAATTATACTAACACTGTCAACAAGCCCCATACAGATACCAATAAAAAAGAGACTGAAAATGAGTAAAACAGACTGGGACAGCTTCAAAGACGACTTAAGTAATCACCACTCGATTAACCTACAAGGAAAAACAACAGAAGATATAGACTCAGAAATGGACAGACTGCACTCTAGCAATAAAACATCTATAACCAAAACACACTCCTACTTTTTACACTTAGAACAGCTACCCAAATAAATAGGACTACTAGGAATAGTTAAATTAATCCAGACCTACAATGAAATAAACAGGTATGGAAAGACACGGCAGTAAATGAGATGGCTATTGTTACGAGTTGGGGATTTAGAATGTAGTTATACGTCTACCCAGATCCCAACAGGTAACAACAATAAAAACAAAGACAATCGGACTATAAAGGTAGACAAAGGATGCGAGTTTCTTCGTTGTATATAATAGAGTACCATAAATCCCTTTAACAAAACATTCAGCTTATAAATTACTCCTTAACCAAACTTTCTTAACTCCAAAATATTAACAGTATATGGCCATATTATCAAACAACATAAAACAATCTCGAAGGTGACGAAATTAATACAAGATTACAAATACTTAAGTGAGGAGCTGAGATGGCTGACGAGTAAGGTTGAGTATTGTAGAAGACGGTAGGTAGTCACTGTGCCGTAGGTTTAGAGGATAGATGATCCTGTGGTCACTTCCCAGAGTGTAGTGCTCTCTCCTCGAATTGGAGCTCACAAAGAAGACTTGGAGGAAGTGATGCAACAACCAGGATATGGAGAAGGGAAACCCCGGAGTGGTAACTAAGACGAGTCATACTCGTGTCTCGTCCTCAGATGGCGCTGCTCGTGGTGCTGGGTAGGTAGATCAGGACATGATGGCGTGCTTGTAGTGCTGGGTGGAGGGGTTCGTAACACACCCCCTCCAAAGACCTCCGTAGCGCGGGCGCGAAGGAGGTGATCAATTGGTGCGTCTGGAGAGTAGCGCTGCATTTCCACTGGAGTCGATAAGGAGCTCCGGTAATCAGGTTATAGGCTGGGTGAGGAGAGCCCAGCGGAGGATTCGCTGGCTGGAGGTCTGTTATTTGATGAACGTGAGGGTTATGGCTTGTGAAGACTAGGGCTGTTTGTGGGCAAGACTGGAGGTACATTCAAATCTCTTTTATTGCCAACACCAGAGCCAAGGCCTCCTTCTATGGTCGAGGCAGTTGGTCTGATGTTTTTTTCAACTTGGCGGAGTAGTATGCCACAGGGTGAAGGACATCAGTGGTTGGGTCGGGTTGGAGGAGCACAGCCCCCACTCCGACACCGCTAGCGTCGATTTGCAGATGGAAGGGCAAGGTGTAGTCAGAGGGGTGGCTTACAGGCTTGGAGGCAAGGAAGGCTTTGAGGCGGTGGAAAGACTGGTCGCACTTCTGGTTCCAGATGTAAGGGACTGCAGAACTGGTAAGGTCTGTGAGGGGTCCGGCCACGCTGGAGAAGTTACT
>NW_024748142.1:0-38577 GCF_018991925.1 Homarus americanus
ATTACGGTTGTTGAGGGAGGGTGCAGGTAGGGAGAATATACTGTAGACAAAGGACTGGAAGGAGGGTGAGGGGAAGAGGAGGAGAGCATATTAGACTCTCACCCTGGATGAGGGAGGTGGAGGGGGGGAGGAGGCGTTTAACTAGGCAGTGAAGGTAAGAAAAAAGAGTGACCGGATAATATTAGAGGAATAGAGGAGAAAGAGTGAGTATGGAATAGAGAGGCAGTGAATAGTTTGAGAGAGAAAAGGGGTAAGAAATAGAGGGAAAAAAGGAGAATAGGAAACATAGGAAAGACAGAAAGAGAGAAAAGAGAAGAAACGTGATAAACAGGGAGTAAGTGAGAAAAAGCAGAAAGGAAGGGGGGCTCAAGGGAAAAGTCAGGAAGAGGAGGGAGATAGAACAGGAAAGATCACAAAGGAGGAAAGTAGGGAGGGACAGAGAGAGGAAATGTCTGGAGAGAAAGGGAATTAAAGAAGAGAAGGAGGAGGAGGAGTACTGATGGGGAGGCAAAGGAGGGAGGAGGAGGGAGAGGAACAGAAACAACAGGGAAGAGGGTGAGAAGATGGAGGGAGATAAAGCAGTATTGCTGGAAGGAGAGGGAGGATACGAACAAGAGGGAGGGAAGGCGAGGAGGAACGTACATGTGAGGGAAGGGCGAGTAAAAGGAGGAGGTAGTGAAAGGAGGCTCATCTGCAGCAGGAAACCAACTAGTAAGTGTGTGTGTGTGTGTGGGGGAGACAGCACGGGTTGTATGCTAATGACACAAAATAACGCTGCCTGACCTGTTCCTGGCTCCCTGTCTGCTAGTTAGCTCACCGGGGTTCCACTTGAGATGAGTAATAAAGGATAATGATTATTGCATGTTTATCAGTGCCTCAACTAAGTTATACTTGATTTAATTAATCTAATCTGACTTAAACCCAAGATAACTGCACCAAGATGATAACATTAACCAATTTTTGTTTTATATTATCAATCTGATCAAGGGAATACCCCTGGAGAGAGAGAGAGAGAGAGAGAGAGAGAGAGAGAGAGAGAGAGAGAGGAGAGGCCTATTGTACGATGGGCCTCTTTGATGTATAGAATATTATTAGGCAGTACTTGGCAAGTACAGATTCATTCAAGCATTGTGTGTTTGTTGCAGATGGTGGAGAGTCGTGCACCGGGCTCTCCATCTACACAGTCCTGCTGCTTTTAGCTGGCCAAGCGCGATATCTGTAGACTGCACCCGTGTCGCTGAGTTATTACGGTATGTTTCTTCATCTCATAAGAGGGACACACACAACGTTCAACAGATAACCCGGTTTGACTTTAACCTAAACCGTAATTTGAATCCAAGGTACACCATAAAGTTAGGAGAGAGAGAGAGGAGTCTGTGGCCACTATTGAAGTATCTAATCACTCCAATCTTGTACGTAATATGACTAATAACAATGTCGACCAATAGGATTCTCTCATGGACGCTGGGCCAATTTGACCCCCCACCCCAGCGGATAATTATGGCGTGTTGATGAAACCGCCCCGCTCTGGTACCCAGACCACACCGACCAGTTTTTGTCTTTGTTTACTCACCGCTAGTTTGCTCTTCCTGAACCGACCGATGGAGTTTAATAGGTGAGACTAAAGGTTATTCAAGATGATTTCCACTGCAGTGAGTGATATTTCTGATCACCATTCTTATGTATCTCTTCTCTCTCTCTTCATGCGTTTTATAACTTTGCGTGCTGATTCTGAAAGACTATTGATAATATTGTGCTAAATTCAATGGCGTATGTTAATTAATTATGTGAATGAACTGGAGCGATGTTCATTTCATGACCAATACAAAAATAAAATAATTTACCAAAATATCAAAGAGAAAATAAATGGTGTTTAATGTCAATTATAAAAAGAAAGTAAGATGAATATAGGTTTAAGATTAATTTGTGATAAAAATTTTTAAGAAGTGTTATGGAAAATATAAATAGAGGTGAGATGGTATTAGATGAATTAGTGTTGGGTGTGTAAGAGAACTAAACACGAGAGGAAGAAGAGGAGGAGAACTGCTTTTGAGATATGGTGAAAATGGGAGTTTGATGAGTGGATGTGTTAGGGAGTGGTGAGGAAATGTCGTGATATACTTGTAGGTGGGAAATGAGGTGGGAATGAGGGGAGTGAGGCAGGTGTGAGGGGTGGTGGAGCGGTGCACCTTACACATCATCAGATGACGTTTAATTTGCAACTGATGAGGGAAGCGAGGTTCTACGGAGATACGCTGATAAGGGTGAAGGTTCAGTGTAATGTGCTTTGGCTGTCTGAGTACAGTGTGTGTGTGTGTGTGATGAGCTGAGGACTGTAGGGACTGGGGGCAGGTCATCCTTTTTCTACAAATATTTTGGATAATTGTTACAAGCAAATTAGTATGTATCAGTTTATGTCTACACTAACTTTGTGGCTCCTGAATAATGTCTTGGGGTGGTTTGGGAGCAAGAGGTAAAATTGTTAGATAGATAGATAGATAGATAGATAGATAGGATTCAGTACAAACAGTGGTAAACAGTAAGTCTCTCTAATGTTTTGGTGATTGTGTACATGTTAAGATTAGTTTTTACTTAATACAGAATAGATATAACTCTCTCAGTCCTCGGGAGTTGTACAGGTGTTCACAGGCATGAGGAGATTTTGTGGTTGTAAATGTTGTGAATGCTTAGAAATTACATGTTTGGTGAATGTGGTAGCGAATAATTAACAGGATTCACGTATTTTGTGAATAAATATTGAGCATTTAAAACCCAGGTTGTGTTGTATGATGAACAATTCTTACGTGTTTTTATATTATTACTGACACTTGGTAAAACATAGATTGTGGTATATGAATAATAATACTCACCTGTGATGTTATACACTCATCACAATAAACCTAGGTGTTGGGGCCTAGTGTATAATCTCAGGTGTGTTATTAAAACCTTGTCTTTAAAACCTGGCTGTGGTGAAGGAGGAGTGGACAGCGTATGCCGGGATGTCAGTCACCAGCCAGGGGTCGGTGATGTTATACTGGGAAATATACACAAGTTTTGCTTGTTGTCGCACGGCCCGGGGTCAGGGTCCTCACACCAGCCCTCCCTCCTCCTCCTCCCTCCCACCACCCTGACACCCTGGACCCTCCTCTCTATCTTATCTCCTATCCTTATTTCCTGTTCTTATCTCCTGTTTTGTTTATTACCCCTTGGTTTCTTCCCTCCCCTCGCTTCCTGTTTTGTCTTTGTTTTATTTTTTATTATTTTTTTATTATTTTTGTATAATTGTGTCTTCTGATTTACTTCCATTTGTTATTTATCGTTTTGTGTTTTGTTTTTTGCTGTTGTTTCTTTCTGCTTTTATCTTTTTGTTGTTTATATGCAGCATCTGTTGTGTTTGTTTTGCGTTTGTTGTTTGCGATCATCATTATCATCAGTCCTCGTTGTTTGTCTCTTGTGTCAGTATTTTATTTTATAATTTTTTCTTCTGCGTTTTCCTTTCTTGTTTTGCTTCGTATTTTATTTTTTTCTTTCTGTCAGTTTATGGCAACTTATGTGTGGGATTTCTTGAACTGCTGCAGCTGACCAACATGAGCTGGTGTGTCTTTCCTCCTTCTCTTAGATTATTTCCTCTTATCTTAACTCTGATCATTATTCTCTTCACCTATAGCTTAACAGGTACTGGGCGTGTGGTAGTGTTGTCTAACTCTGAACTTAAAGGAGTTCACTTGTTGTCATCACAACACTTCATTGGTAGATTATTCCAAGATTCACGACTCTCGCCGCAGAGAGTTAGCTGTGACAGTACAAGCAATTTATTGATAAAGTTCATATCTTGCATTGTATTGCACAATGGTATGTAAGTGTTGGTACGTGGCTACCTTCAGGTGTGATTGTTGTTTCTTCAGCCCTCCGTCGCCCTGGTCCTGGAGTAATTTTCCCAGAGATGGTCTTCTGCTCAACAATCTAGATTTTGCAGAGATTAACTGAGCTTTGTAAGTGTACTGTGTCTGAGATCATTATGAAACAAAAACCTCTCCTCCTTATTGTATGACTTTGTTAAACACGTGGATATTGTTGTTGTACCAGTCTTGTCACATCTAGGTCAAAAGCTCTACTTTATGGTGCTGTCACCTAGAGATAATTACACTACCTGCAGTGTCATGCCTGGGCAAAGCACCACAGTTGTGTTCTCTCAATTGTCATCATATTGAAATTACTTTCAACGTTTGGTTCACACTGGAGACTAGGCACCATTTCGTGATGAAACTATAGTATAGTTATATGAGGCACCATACTGCATGTATCGCCACCTGGGCGTTAGTATAACTGGTACTCTGACCACGGAGATCTGTACCTGAACTGAGTGGTCAAGCCTGTGACTCGCTTCAGGTCACAGCCACCACTGGGTGGGTCAACATACTGCGGTTTGATAACTACACAGTCTACTGCTCTGACCTCCACACGTGACCCCTGTTTGTTCTTCCTGTCAGGCCCATTGTCCTCTCCCTCATCCTCACCATTTCCTCTTTTACTAACCATTTATTTATTTCTCATGCATTCATTTATTATTGGTTTTTATATATAATGTGGACTAATGAAGCTGTATTGTGTCACGTTCAGTATTACTGCGACACAGTTGGTTTGTGGCGTAGGTGGTGGTATATGATACACCTGGTGATGTTATCGTTCCTTCTCCTTCCTATTGGAAGACTTACTTATCACTAGTTAAACACAGGTGTAAGGCCGGGGTGCATAATACGATACTGTTATGCACACCGTCTGGGCTTCACAAGGGCTGGTGCCATGAAGTATTCTCCACATGAAGGAGTGGACCAACCTTAAGTTCGGTGACTTTAGATAAACGTTAAACTGAACCACAAATAACACCAGACCGTAACACCAGATAGTATTATAGTAGAGAATATTTTTTGTGTTTTTATCTTTTGAGTCCGGTTGTGGCCTGCCTTCCTACGTCACTTACCACCAATATTCAATTGCCAACCTTTGTGACTTGGCCCGGGTACATATTGCAGAACCGTCGTCTGTGTTCCTCAGCAATTTCATAGTTACACCAAATTCTTTGAAAATTTAAGATCATAACAAATATAACAGTGGGTTGTAATTATTGTTGAATGACTGAGCGTCCTTGGAGGATGAGACCAGCCAGCAGCGACACAACCTCGGTGCTGCATTGTAGTCTGATTAACTTCTTTTTTTCATATAAAGTGATTTTTCCTTTTTTAATGTGTTGGCTTCAGTAACTCTTTAATCACCAATCGTATTCTGTAATATATTTTGTTCGGCGTTAATAGTAGTGTTGTGCTGTGCATGTACTGTGCTATACTGTACTATGCTGTAACTGTGCTATACTGTACTGTTCTGAAGGCGGCATAAAAATCATATTTTTTCCCCATCAATTACATGTAGAGCTGCTGACTCCAAGTTATATTTTAATATTCCAGACTTCAGTAGAAACTTTCACAACAAACTGTTCTCTGACTAAATCATAAGACTGCTCTTTTAATATAAGACTGTACTGTACATTATAATTAATTCCTTTACTTATTATATGAACTATATTTTATAAGATTATCTTACTTTCATCACATAGAGGCAGTGAGGATACAGCACACTGTGTCTCGCCCACATTACTCTCCACCATCTTCACTTTTCCAACTAAAGTCAAGTACACATTCACAGTTGGGTCGCTGGGGTTCTCTCGCCTAACATGACTTAGGACAAAGCCGAACATAATATAAATTAAGTACAATTTATGGCGGCATTTCCAATTAGGGCACTGCCTCGAGTTTCAGTTGGGTGTTATTACTGAGCACAACGGAATAGAAATATTGAGGTTGAGCAACTGAGACAGTGATAATAGCCGGAGGTGCTAACACTGAGTAAAATAGTGAGAGATGGGAGGCTGTGGAGACAGCATGGCGGCTAGAGATAGCCTGGGTCCAGTCAAGAAATACCAGGGTGAGGATTTTTAGCGTCTTATCGATGGCTTGTAAATGTGAAGCAGGTGAGAAAGTGGTGTGGGCCCTTCCTTCCATCCATTCCATCCTCAATCACTGTTGTGGCTACTATAATTACAGTGAAGTGTTGAGGTTATTAAGTGGAATAATATTTGATTGTTTGTTTTCTGTTGAGGCAACAGGGTTCCTGTGAGGTGTGGTTAGAATTACTGCAAGGTGTGTTGTGTAATAGTGTGTATTCTGGCAGGCTGTGAGTGTAATGTGTGAGATTTTGTCAAGACGACAGTGTACAGTAGATGTGGGGTACCCAGAGTGGTACAATGGAAGGTAGCACATGGGAGTGTGAGGGGGTACAATAAGGTATGCAGAATTATGGGGTGTGGGGCTGCAATAAGGTGGCCAGAGATTGCAGTGGGTGTGAATTTAATGTGTGTGTAGATTACAGTGGGGTGTGGGTGCAATAAGTTAATAAGGGTACAGTGAGGGCAGCAGGGTTTAGAATGTGTGAGGTTTGGGGTGGCGGGGTTTAATGGGTTGCAGGGTGCAGTGTGGGGTGCATGGTGTGTGCTAATGGTGTGGTGGGGTACAGTGTGGTTGGTGCAGGGGTGGTAGAGGGTACAATAAGGTGTGGGTACAGCAGGGGTGTGTGGGGTGCAATGGGTGTGGTGGTGGACAACAGTTTGTGTGTGGGGAGATTACAGTAAGTGTGGGGTGCAGTGGTTTGGTGTGAGTGACGTTACAATAAAGATGTGGGGTGCATTTGGGGTGTGGGCACAATGGTGTGGGGTTGTGGGGATGTGGGGTCTGTGGGTGTGGGGTGCAGTGGGGTGTGGGAATTCAATGGGGTGTGGGGTATAGCAGGGTGTGGGGTGCAATAAGGTAGCGGGGTTGAAGTAGGGTATGAGAGTTACAATAATTTTGGGGTTTAGTGGGGTATGAAGGTTACAATAATGGTAGTGAATTACTGTGTAGGAGTTGTCAGGATGTGGTGCAAGTGGAGGCAAGAGGGTACAATAAGGTGTGAGGTTACAGTGGGGTTGTAGGGCACAATAATGGTAGCAGGAATTAGATGTGAGGGTACAATAAGGTGTGGTGCAGCCAGGGTGTGGGGTGCAATAAGTGTGTGGGGGTACTGGTGGGGTAGCAGGAGTCTGTGTCTGTGTGGGTACAGTGGGGTGTGGGGGCCTGTAAGTGTGGGTTGTGGGGTGTGGGGTACAATAAGGTGTGGAGTGATATAGTGGGGCAAGTCATATTAATAAAGTGTGAAAAGTGTGGGTGTCAGAATTAGGTATAAAGTGTGGAGATTGTGAGGGTAGTAAAATTTACAGTGGTGTGTAGGTGCACAGTAGGGCAGCGTTCCATGGTGTGGGAGTGCAGTGGCTGTGGGGCACAATAAGGTGTGGGGGTGCAGTGGGGTGTGGGGTGCAATGGGTGTGGGGTGCAGTAGTGTGTGGGGGTACAAAATGGGGTAGTGGGGTGACAGGGTGTTGGGGTACAATAAGGTAGCTGAGTGGAGAGCAAGGTCACAGGAGGTCTGTGTGGGTGTGGGGTGCAGTGGGATGTGGGGATACTGGATTGTGGGGTGTGACAGGAGTGTGGGGTCTGTTGGGTTGGGGGGTACAGTGGAGATTTACAATAAATTGTGGTGTCAAGATGGGGTGTGGGGTACAATGAGTGTGTGGTGCAGTGGGTATGCAGGCACAATAAGGTAAGAGGGTACAGTGGGGTGGCAGAGAATTACAATGATATAAGGTGGCCAAGTGCAGCAGGGGTGTTGGTGCAATAAGGTGGTGGGAGTGCAACAGGGTGGCCAGGGGGTGCAATGGGTGTAGCAGGGGTGCAATGATGAGACGGCAGGGTGCAATAAGGTGTGGGGGTACAGCAGGGGTGTGGTGCAATAAGATGTGGGGTGCAGTGGGGCAACAGGGCCTGATGAATTGGCTTGGTGCAGTGGGGCTGACAGAGTTACTGTCGGGTGTGGGGTGCAGTGGGACAGCAGATTTAATGGGTGTGGGTATAGCAAGTGTGAATTACAATAAGTTGTGGGATACAATTCAAGACAACAGAATTGACCAAGTGGCAGAAGGTACAGTGGGGTGGCACAGCACAATGTGAAGTGCAGCCAGAGATGTGGAGTACAGTTGGTGTATGAAGTACAGTGGGGCAATAAGAATTACAATAAGTGTAGATGCAATCAAGGGTGTGAATTACAATAAGGTGAGTGCAACCAGGGGTGGCAGAGATTTTCAATATAAAGGTAGTTATGATGCAGTGAGAATAACAATTACAGTAAGAGTGGTGTGGGGTACAGTAGGGTGTGGGGTACAATGGAGTGTGGGGTCTGTGTAGAGTGTGGTACAATAAGGAGTGGCAGATTTTGAGTGGGGTGTGGGTGCACAATAAGGTGTGAGTCTGTGGGGTGCAGTGGGGATGTGGGGTCCTAATAAGAGATGTAGGGTACAATGCAGTGTGGGGTACAATAAGATGTGGGAATTACAATGAGTTAGGTAGCAGCAAGGGTACAATAGTGGCAAGGTACAGTGGGAGTGGCAAGGGTGCAATAAGTGTGGGGAGTCTAATAAAGGTGGCACACGACACACAAGTAGAGACAGCAGGGTCCTAATGGAGTAATGGGGTACAGTAGAGACAGCAAGAGATTTTCTGTCTGGGCCATGAAGACCTGATGGGGCAACAGAATTCTGTCAGGTAGCCAAGGGTATGGGGACAACAGGTACAATAAAGGTGTGGTCTGTGGGGTATGCAGGGGGCCTGTCAGGTGTGGGGTACAGTGGGGTGTGGGGAATAAAGATGTAATTATGAGAGTAGGGGTGTGGGGCAGGCCAGTGGCCTTGGTGCAGTAACCAGGTTACAATAGATGTGTAAAAATTGCAGTGGAGACAGGGGTACAATAAAAGATGGCCAGCAGAACAACAGGGCACAATAAGGTGGCAGGGGACTACAGTGAGATGTAGGGAGACAATAAGGTGTGGGATGCAGTGGGGATATCAGACGCTGTCATGAGTAGGCATAGTGCAATTAGGGCAGCAGGGTGCAATGGTGTGGGGTACAGTGGGCAACAGGCCACAATGGTGTGGGTGCAGAGTAGGACAGCAGGGCCTGTGGGTGTGGGGTGTGGTGGGTGTGGGGCACGGTAAAAGGTGTGGGGTGCAGTGGGATGACAGACAATGGTGTGGGGGTGCAGTGGGGCAACAGGGTGCAATACAGTGTGTGGGGGTACAATGGGGAACAACAGGGCGCTGTGTGGGGTGCAGTAGGAGCCAGCAGGGCTGGCCAGATGTGGTGCAGTGGGGTGTGGGGCTGATGGTGGCAGTGGGGCCAGCAGAGTTACCTGTGGGTGTGGTGCAGAGATGAGACAGCAGGGCACAATGGGTGTGAGGTGCAGTGGGGTGTGAGGGGCACAATGTGGGTGTGGGGGTGCAGTGGGTGTGGGGCCTGTGGGTGTGGGGTGCAATATGGGGTGTGGGGTGCAATAAAGTCAGCCTTTAAGGGTACAGTAAGACAACAATTACAAATAAGATGGCCAAGGTGCAATGGGATGCAGGGCACAATAAGGTGGCAAGTCCTGTGGGGCAGCAGAATTACAATAAGTGTGGGGTACAGTGGGAGTGGCAGGCTACAATAAGATGTGGGTTCGTCAGATGGCCAAGTACAATAAAATGTGGGGTACTGATGAGACAACAAGTTTCTGTCTAAGGTATGGGGTACAATGCAGGACAAGCAGAATTACAATAAAGATGTGAGGTACAGCAGAGATGTGAATTACAATAAGATGTGTGGGATACAAATAAGACAACAGGGCATTTGTCAGATGGCCAAGGGTACAGTGGGGACAACAGAATTCTGTCTAATTACAATTAGAATTACAATGATGGGTGTAGACACAATAAAGGTGTGGGTACAATGGGGTAACAGAGGTGTCGTGTGGGGAACAGTAGAATTAAAGGTGGTACAATGGGGTGGCCAGCAGAGTTACAGTGGGATGACAGGTGCAATGGTGTGAGAGTCCTGACGGTGTGAGTACAGTGGGGTGTGAAGTGCAATGGAGTGTGGGGAGTGCAATGGTGTGAAGTGCAGTGGGAGTAAAGTGCAGTGGGGTGTGAATTGTGTGGTGTGGGGTGCAATGGTGTGGGGTACAGTAGAGATGGTGGTACAATAGACTGGCTAAGTGCAGTAGAGATGACAAGTCTGTGGGTGTGGAGTCCTGTGGGAGTGGCAGAGGCTGAGCAGTAGATGAGGACCTGGTAGATCAGCCCAGGTGCAACCAGAGATGACAGGTGCAATGGGTGTGGAGATTACAGTGGTGTGAGGGTACAATGGGTGTGTGGTGCAATGGGGTGTGGGGCTGTGGAGTGGCGCAGGGTGCAGTGGGGTGTGGGGTACAATAAGGTAGAGAATTACAATAAGGTGTGGGGTGCAGTGCAGATGTAGTGGGCCCACAATAGAATTGTGAGGGTACAGTGGGAGTAACAGGTACCTGTCATGTGAAATTCTGTGGGTGTGGGGTGGTAGATAAAGGATACAGTAAGGTAATAGAGGTACAGCAAATAACAGGAATTACAATCTCAGGTGGCAGAATTACAGTTGGATGGCAGGGTGGCAATAAGATGTGGGTGATACCAGTGGGGTGTGAAGTGCAATAAGATGGCAGGGCTGTGTGGAGTAACAGGGTGGCCAAGTGCCTAGTGCAATAGGGTGTGGGGGTACAATAAGTTGGCAGGTGCAATGATGGGGATGTGAGGTACAATAAGGTGTGTGAGTACAGTAGGGGTAAGTGGTGATGCAATGAATTGTGGGGTACAGTGGGTGTGAAATTTGTCTGGAGTAGCACAGGGTGCAAGGTGGCAGGGGTGCAGTAGGGGTTAAAGGGATCTGATCTGGAGTGGCAAGTGCAATAAGTGTGAGGTACAATAAGGTGTGGTGCAGTGAGGGTGTGGGATGTGTGGGACTGGCAGGTGTGAAGGAACAAGTAGAGTGTAAGTCTGGCAAGGGTAACAAGGGTACAATAAAGTGTGTGTGAAGTGCTGATAGGGTGTGGGATACAATAAGGTGTGAGGCTGATGAGGGTAAGTGGTACAATGGGGTAGCGAAAAGAATTTACAGTGGGGAGATGACAGGTACAATAAAGTCAATAAAGATTACAATAAGATGTGGGGTGCACAGTGGGTTAAAGGGATACAGTATAGGGTAGCCAGAGGTACAGCAGAATGACAGGGAATTGTCAATAAGGTAATGACAGAGGCCTGATGAGATGTGGGTGCAATAAAGATAATGAGGGAACAATGGGGATAACAGGTACAATAGTACCTAGGTACAATGAGAATGACAGGACCTAATAAAATGTGAGGTGATACAGTAAAGATGTGAGGGTACAGCAAGAACAACAAAAATTACAATAAAATTGCTTGTGTGCAAGTAGGGTGGCAAGTGCAATAAGGTGGCAGGGTACCAGTAGGGTAGCGAGGTACAATAAAACTACAGAGTACAACAGATGACAGGGTACAATAAGGTAGAGGGTTACAATAAGGTGTGAGGGGTGTACAATAATGTGAGGAGTACTGAGCTGTGGGGGTACAATAAGGTGGCAGGGGTACAATAAGGTGGCAGGGTACAGTAGGGTGGCGGGGTACAATAAAGGTGGTGGGGAATTACAATAAAGTTAGCTAGGGTACAGCAGTGCAGACATTAAGGTAGCAGGTACAGTTGGGAAGTAGGGGTACAATAAGGTGGCGGGGTAGAGTAAGGTAGCGTGGTACAATAAGGCAGAGAGAGTGCAATGAGTGGGATGGTGGAATTAAAATAAAGGTAGCAGGGGTACAATAAGGTAACAGGGTACAATAAAGGCAATGATGTACAGTAGGGTTAAGCAGGGTTACAATAAGGCAGCAGGGTACAATTATGGCGGGTACAGTAGGGAATTAGCAAGGGTACAATAAGGCTGTAGGGTGTGTAGATTACAATGGCATGAGAAGTTACAGTGGGGATGGCAGGTGCAATATGGCAGCCAGGTGCAGGATGTGAACTGTCAAAAGCCAGCCAAGTGCACATCGTTAATGAAGGTACAATAAGGTGTGGCCAAGTGCAGTAAGTCAGCAAATTTTACGTGTGGGGTGCAATAAGGCTGCAGGGTACAGTGAAGATGAAGTAGAATGAAGCCAGAGTGTCAGATGGGGGCTAAGTAGAGTAATGGGTGTCAAGGCAGTAGTTACAGTAGGGTAAGCAAGTACAATAAAGGTGTCAGGTACAATAAGGTGTGGGTCTGATAAGATGTGCAGTAGAGGTGAGTTACAATAAAGACAGCAGGGTACAATAAGGTGGCAGGGTGATAAAATTAGCTATTTTTAGTAAGTGTGGAGTTACAATAAGACAATGGTTCTGTGTGACAGCAAGAAGTTACAGTCAGGTGGCAGGGTTACAATAAAGCAGTACAGTAAAATGACATGGGGTTACAATGGGCAGCAGGGTACAATAAGGCAGCCTTGAGGGCAGTAAGGTAGCAGGGTGCAGTAAGACTGGGTACAATGAATGGCAGGGAATTACAAATAAGGCAGCAGGGTACAATAAAGGCAGGAGTACAATAAAAGGTAATACAGTAAGGTAGCGGGTTACAGTAAGTGTGGGTTCAATAAGGCAGCAAGTACAATAGATGTGAGGTTACAGTAAGGTAGCAGGTGACAGGTGTGAGTTACAATAAGGTTGTGGGTAATAAAGTGGCAAGTGCAGTAAGGTATCAGGGGTACAGTAAGGTAGCAGGTTACAATAAGAGCAGTGAATTGCAATAATGGCAGGGGTACAATAAGGTGTGGGGTACAATAAGGTGGCAAGGGGTGCAGTAGTGTGGAGTTACAAAGTAAAACGTAAGTGTAATAAGGTAGCGGGTACACAGTAAGGTTAGCTGGGTACAGAATGGGTATCGGGTTACAATAAGGTGGCAGAGTTACAATAAGGGCAGCAGGGTATCCAATAAGGTGTGGGGTACAGTAAGTAGTGGGGTGCAGTAGTGGCGGGGGTACAATGGTGTGGGCACAATAGATAGCCAGGGGTACAGTAAGGTAGCTGGGTACAATAGGCTGCAGGGTACAATAAAGCAGCAGGGTACAATAAGGTAGCAGAGTGTACAGTAGGGGTAGCAGGGTACAATAAGGCATGTGGGGTGCAATAAAGGCCAATGAGGGTTCAATAAGGTGGCAGGAATTGATAAGGCAGCCAGGAATTTGATAGGGTAAGCCAACAGAGATGATAAGGTAGTGGGGTACAATATGGCAGCCAGGTACAGTGGGGAGTGGCAGGCACAATAAAATGCGGGGTACAATAAGGTGTGAGGGGTACAGTGGGGTAGAAGGGTACAATAAGGTAGCGAGGTTACAATAAGGTGGCTTGGTACAATAAGGCATGGCATACAGTAGAGGATAGCGGAAGTGCAATAAGGTGGCAGGTTACAATATGGCAGCCAGGTTGATATGGGCAGCAATAAGGTGAGTGCAATAAGGTAGCTGGCGGGGTCTGTTAGGGTGGCAGGTACAATATGGCAGCCAGGTACAATATGTGCCAGGTAGTGGAGATGTGTACTGTAGGAAGTGTGAGTTACAATAAGGCAGTGTGGTACAGTAGGGTGTGGGTGCAATAAGAGCCAGTGATGATATAAGGTGTGGGTACAATGTGGGGTAGTACAGATTGCAATGAGTGTGGGGTACAATAAGGTGTGCGGGGTACAGTGAGGTGGCACAGGGGTGTGTGGGGTACAATAAGGCAATTTAATGGGTGGTAGGGTGTAATAAGGGCAGTGTGGTACAGTGAGGTGGTAGGGTACAATAAGGTGGCAGGGGTGCAATAAGGTGAGTGGGGTAAGAAGTGTAGGGTACAATAAGGTAGTGGGGTGCTAGGCAGGTGGCAGGGTTCAATAGGTTGGCAGAATTGGTCAGGAGGTACAATAAAGGCAGTTAGTTTCAGTAGGGTAGCAGGGTACAATAAGGTAACAGAGGGTACAATAAGGTGGCAGGTACTGTAGGGTAGCAGGGGTACAATAAGGTAACAGGGTACAATAAGGTGGCGAGGGTACAGGAGGGTGGCAGGGGTACAATAAGGTAGTGGGGTATAATAAGGTAACAGGGTTACAATATAAGGTGGCAGGGGTACAGGAGGGGTGGCAGGGGTACAGTGGGGTAGCAGGGTACAATAAAGGGTAACAAGTGCAATAAAATTAGCAGGGTACATACAATAAGGCAGCAGGGGTACAATAAGGTGGCGGGGTACAATAAGGTAGCGGGGGTACATTAGGGTAGCGAGGTATAAGGTAGCGAGGGTACAATAAGGTAGCAGGGTATAATAAGGTATGAGTTGGGAGGGTAGGGGGGTACAATAAGGTAGTGGGTATAATAAGGTAGCGGGGGTACTGTAGGGTTGCGGGGTACAATAAGGTAGCAGGGTACAATAAGGTAGTGGGAGTATAATAAGGTAGCGGGGTACTGTAGGGTTGCAGGGTACAATAAGGTAGCGAGGGTAGGGTAAGGTAAGGGGGTACAATAAGGTGGCGGGGTACATTAAAGTAGCGGGTACAATAAGGCAGTTGAGTTACAGTAGGGTAGCGGGTACAATAAGGTAGCGGGGTACAGAAGTAGTGGCAGGGTACAGTAAGGTAGCGGGGTACAATAAGGTGAGGTACAGTAGGGTAGCGAGGGTACAGTGAGTGTGTGGTGATAAACATTTTTGACTGTGTATGTGTACTGAACGCAGAATTTAAAACGTAATTTTGCATTAGGTGGAATTCTGTTATTTTACTTGATCGTGAAGCAGGTAATGTTGTGTTGTCTGTGTAATAGTATCGTAAATTGTTCTCTCTCTGTTGCGTTATAACATTCAGGCGAAGACAAGCTTTTGAAATATTTTCACGAGACAGCGTTTAGCATAAAATATTTGTGAAAGACGAAGTTAGCATAATCGTGTTTGTTTATAATATTAGGAGTTGGTAGCCAGATTAGGATTAATTTTAGTGTTTGTGTGTAAGGTGAGAGAGGTTGGGTGGGGGGTGGAGGTGGCCGGCCCAGACCATCAAAGGCTTGTGGTGATAAAAGTAATGCCATCAGGCTCCTGAGCTCCATTAAGGTGACTCGAGGCTTACTGGCGTGTTAATACTCTTCATATTTATATAACTTAAGCCATGGTGGACGGCTCCACGAGTGACGCCTGAGCAGCCTCCTAAAATAGCTCCAGGGCTCGATTACATTGGGCAGCAAAAGGCAGCGTCAGTTGGCTCCAAGGTTGGTAAGATGGAGGTTCCTCGTAGCTGGTGATGTAAAGTGTACCACACAGTTTGACTTCAGCTAAAAACATTGTGAGTATTCAAATAGAGATCGACACTTGCTAGAACGTTTACTTAACATCATTTAAGGAACAACAAGCGTAAGATAACCTAACCTAACCACATGTCCCCAGCTGGTGTTAGTTAAGGGAACGTATTAATATTGATATTGTATTGGACACCTTAGTTATGTGTTCTAACTTCACTCATCCTGTGGTACGCTGTTACAGTCATGTTAAGGAATAATCATTGTAGGAAACTTTGAGAATGTGAACAGTGTGCATGGACGCTGCAGGAAGGGAGGAACAAGTGGAAGAATGACAGAGAACACGACGAAGGTTGTGGCAGCTTGAGATTGTTCTTGGCATTTATCCCCGTCGTGGGTGTGACCTCGTCCTCCGCCTCCATCCTGGCCAATCATGTCCCACTTCCAGCTGGCTGCCGTGGCGGAGTGGTTGTCTTACTCAGCTACCACTCCATTGGTCTTGAGTTAGAATTTCCATTGAAAAGGCAATATGTGATTGATGTCCACTATATGCCAGTACTAGCGGCGTGACAATATTTACTCCGTCTTTTACAACCTTAGTGGTGTAAATATTCAGACCATAGGAGGAGGTACTATCTTATCTCAACCTACGTGTTGTAGTGGCGTGTACCTGCCGCTCTTGGGTTATCTAAAGGATATACCCTTAATATCATGGGCAATATGTACTCCTGTGTCAAGTATTTCTTATATCGTTATGTTAGCTTCATTATTGTACTGTAATGAGCCACATAAGCAGCGTGTACTGGCTTGTTTATGTCCTCTCGCGGTGCTGTGTACAGTATACATGAGGAGGAGTTCTTCTTCCGTCCCTCCTGCTGTCTCACTTCACCTATCCTTTCTAACACCTAAATTACTGTATCCTCAGTTACATGACACATCGAGGCGGAAATTCCGTATATAAGAGTTATTAGAGATAGCCCAGGTAATTATTATTTTACTTTACTCATTTTTACTTTATTTTAGTGATTCAGGTTATCTCGGTCAGGTAGATGCCACTACTTCCACAGCTACGAGATAAATTCAATGGAGTTATTGGAGACTCAAGAGGCCAAACAGTTCATCTCCCCGGACCATCACACAGCCAGGTATTTTCTTAGTCACTCCTGCACTGCCCCTCAACTCCACCCCTGCCTGTGGTGCCTGCGTCTTTCACTGCTCTCTGTGTCTGTTGCCACTCTGTGTCTCATCCTCGTCTATGTTTTTAAACCACTCCGTGTATGTCTCTTATCATCCTGTCTCTTACAATCCGTATATGTCTCTCACCACCCTGTTTTCTCTACCATCCCTTGTGTGTACCTCTCACCACCCTGAATGTCTTCCCTCACTCCCTGCTCCTATCAGTCCTCCTCCTCTCCTCACACACACAGTATGCCTCATTCCCTCGTCACCTCGTGTGTGTTGCCGCATCTCACCTCCCTCCATGATAGCCTGAGTTAATTAGAGCCTAATTATGACGGGTAACCGATAGAAGAGGAAGTGAAGTGCTGTCAATGTTGTGCCGGAAGTGGTGACAGAGATCACTGATGGTGAGGTGTTGATGGTGAGTGTTGTGTGTTGATGGTGAGTGTTGTGTGTTGATGGTGAGTGTTGTGTGTTGATGGTGAGTGTTGTGTGTTGATGGTGAGTGTTGTGTGTTGATGGTGAGTGTTGTGTGTTGATGAGTGAGTGTTGTGTATTGATGGTAGTGTTGTGTGTTGATGGTGAGCGTTGTGTGTTGATGGTGAGTGTTGTGTGTTGATGGTGAGTGTTGTGTGTTGATGGTGAGTGTGTGTTGATGGTGAGTGTTGTGTCTGTTGATAGTGAGTGTTGTGTATTTATGGTGAGTGTTGTATGTTGATGGTGAGTGTTGTGTGTTGATGGTGAGTGTTGTGTATTGATGGTGAGTGTTGTGTCTGTTGATAGTGACAGTGTTGTATCGTAGTTTAATCATTCATTGTAATTTACGGTAGGTGAGAATTTCATCTGTAGGTGCTTGAGTTTAGGTGGTAACTGGGTGCTCTTCATAGACGATAATAGTACTTGTGATAACTGATATTATCAAACGAGAAGTGGGATAAAATTTCTCCTCTGATCACTTTATTTGGTAATTGAATTTGACTTGGTCTTTCCATATCAACGCTAATTGAGATAAAGATTCATCTAGATCTGTTTGGGTCAGTGTAGATACGGTACATACACTGAAGAAGTTAAGCCATAGGTATAAAAGAGGACAGTGTAGCTGACAGTGCTCCCTCTACCACTATACTTCCCCAGGTGTAGAGTTACTCATTGTGTTGTCAGCTGCTGGGAGGTGAGGGTCAACACACCCTCCTCCACCCTCCTGTGTATAGGGGTACTAAGGGGTGGGGGTGGTCTACAGGGCCTTAGAGGTTGAAATAGGGTTTTAAATGATAAATTAGGGCACACACACACACACACACACACACACACACACACACACACGCAAGAACGAAGGTGAAGCTCAAGAATTATCAAAGTTAATCTGTATAAAGTCTTGTGGCTTCATGGACACAAGTGACAATGGCTTCCTCTCCTTATACTGCTCTGTGCACCACACCCTCTACCTCCCTCCCCACCCTGCACCACCCTCTATCTCCCTCCTCCACCCTGCACCACACCCTCTATCTCCTCCCCACCCTCAACCACCTCCACCTCCCTACCCCATCCTGCAACACCTCCTCATCGTCCACCCTCCCCACCTCCACCACACCCCCTCGCCAGTGGTCACCGTATGGCAAATATCGAGGAATGCACGAAAATATGTAGTATTGGTGTTAATATTCGGACTAGATAAGCGTCATCTTTGTAACACAGGTAATGGAGATTCTGATAAGGTGAAACTTTTTCTCGGTGTTGTTGACGTAATCTTCTCTGCCTTCTTCGTTTTAATGCATAGAATGTAAATGGGGAGTTGGAGCAAGAAGAAAGAAGATGAACTCATAAAAGAATAACGTTTTTATAATTAGTTGGCAGTGGAGGGTGGGGGAGGATGGCTGGACGGAGAAGACACTGTATATCTGGCGGTAAATGACACAACATTCGATTATGAGACAAAGTAATTTGTTGTCAGGTTGTAAGTGGCGGCGAGAACCAGAATTACTTTCACTTTTACCAGTCGTTTACGGGTGTATTACTGAGTGGTACTTGAGTGCTTCAGCCACTAAGGTGACACAGTGGCCGGCAAATATTTAAAATTAAGAGTAACATCTCTATCAAAGGTCTTTAACCACAGAACTCAAGGTCAGTTCCTTCTACAGACACTCTACCTCTCCCTCTCTCTCTCTCTTCACTCACTGTCACCTCACTTCCTAACATCGTGTATGGTAATTAATGACGGGAAGTTAGAGGTGTTACAGGTAAATATTAAAACAGACCCGACATGTGTGCCTCAGCTCTCATCGACTCTCTCTTGGCCTGGTGCTGTGGGTCTGTCTTTTACCTAATGACTTTTTGTATACCAGTAGTAGTAGTAGTAGCAGTAGTCGACAACAGCTGCAGATATTGACTATGAGGCTACAGTCACTGAATGCCGCATAGATCTGCAGCTCAACTAACTCACAGAATAGGATAGCTACTTATGTATTAGAATATTTAATATTAAGGTAATAAAATGGCGGCTAAGGTATGGCTATTGGGGAGGCTGGAGGCCACGTCTTTAAAAAAAAAAATAGAAGTAATAATAATAATAATAATAATAATAATAATAATAATAAATGACAGTAATTAAAGCACCAGTAAATTAACGTTTATTCTTTTCTTTAGACCATTACTTAAATTTTAACATGAAGCTAATTGTTAGTTACTTTTATAAGGAGGTAAATAATTTGGTAAAATAAAATAAACACAGAAATAGGGAGGCTGGGTGTCTTGTTCTGCGTCCAAAACGACAAAGAAAAAGATGAAAGATGCTGTGTGTTCTGTTGCCGCTCTGGTGATGCTGACGAGGATGTAATCCCAGAAAATGACAATGATAACTAACAATGATCATAAAATAACTTGAAACACCTGAAGATTATCCCCAGTTTACGTCACCTTAAGATTAATCACGCTAATGCTAACCTAACCTTACTTAACCTAATCTAGCCTAACCCCCAGGTAACGTTAGGGTGTTTAATCATCAGGTGAAATAAATAGTGGGACTAATCCTCAGGTCATCAATATTTTAGATTTAATTAATATGTATGATTTTAATGGTTGGTTGATGATCGTTCTCTAGTGTACTGTATTAGGTTTGGTTTGGTTTGGCTTGGCTTGGTTTGGCTTGGTTTGGTTAGGTTAGGTTAGGTTAGGTTAGGTTAGGTTAGGTTAGGTTGTATGGATTAAAATTATAGAAACAAAACATACGTAGACAGTTCAGGTTATCGTCTAGCCTCACTTAACCCGACCAAAGCTCAGTATACATTATTACCTGGTGTTGCCTTGCTTAAGTGGGTAATGTATATAATTTGCATAGAAAAAGGATGGAAATACATTTGTCTTGTGGGTGAGCCAGGTTTAGGTGGGAGGCTTAGCTGGTATTGTGTCCAACCATCTACAGTAAACTCCGGCATTGCTTAACTTATCTATAGTTTTGAATTACTTGTATTTGTCTTCGTCCTAAAGGGTTGTCAGTTTGTCAGCCTTTGTTAGGTGATGGAACACAGTAGAAGTTTGGTATCACTGGGGTTGGCTGGTTAAGACGGGGGTTGAGGCCAGAACGGGTGGGAAGGAGGGCCTCTGTGTGAAATATCATATGATTTCCTATCCACATTACGCAAATGTTGCCAATACTTGTAAAGGGCGGATCGTGAGGCAGTATTACCTTCCCAAATATGGTCATAACATAATATTTGATGTGGTAGTATGCTGGCCAAGGTAACTGAGATTAAGGCGTCTTATTAATCCCTGCTTACTAGTGTGTTAATGTTTGTTTGTTTTACACTAACCCAAGCTTTTACTAACTTCTCTCCGGTGGCTAAACCAGAGGCTACAGTACCCAACCCTCTGCTCCAACACTGTCGTCGTCGTTCTTGTACATAAACTGGATGACGTGAAGAGGATGGAAGAGAGAGAGAGTAGGCTGCGTCACCAAGTACCTTTTACACTTCCATTCCTGGGTGAGCTTGGTTCATCTGTGGTGCTAAATAAGATAATTCAAAGAGCTCCAAACTTTATGTTAACATAGGCTCAAAACTTGTTTCTGTATGACTAACAGTGGGAACGATCAACACCCTTGTCCGACTCAGGGGATTAAGTATTCTCAAGGCTTCACAGCTCGGCCCTCCTGCATTCCTGTTCTTCTGTGTAGCGTCCATCGGGCGTCACAGAGCCTCTACAGTCTACAAGGATGCAAAATGCTAGATTCTCTGAAGGTTCCTGTCAGTAGGATACAATCACAGTCAGAGATCACACTGACATACACTAAGGGTCACAAACTAGTCCTCTGGAGTAAATGGGGAAGATGACCTCGCCTATAATTGATGGAGTGCCAGCTACGATGACAAAACCTCTCTCTGGCTGTGGATGATGTTGTGTTGGGGACAGCTTCTGACCCGCCACACCTCCCTCAGTTACTCGTCTCGACCTACAGACCCTTATTATCCCTTTAGCTCCTCGTCTATGAGTGTATCTCCGGCCAGGTGTTGTCTCATCAAATCATTGTCCGTACTCTGTCCTTTGGTACCTCTGGGGATGACCGGCAAGAAATATTGAAATCAGCAGTATTAAAATTACTCACCCACCTAACTGCATACGGTACAGCCTTCCAAATAGTGCTGAAAATTAAGACAGTACAGTTAGCTACCTTCAAGGATTCCTAATTACTGCTTCTTCCTGTAACCTCACTCACTGTACGGAGACAGTGCTTTTCTGTCTCTGAATGGTCTGGATTCTGGTCTTGTTAGAAGGACCAAAGGCTCCAGGGTCTTGAACACCTCTGCCAACACCTCAGCATACTAATCCAAGAGGAAATAGCTGCATACTTGGGTGGCGACCTTTGCTGAGGACCTCGGTGAATGGTTGACACGTATTTACTGTCTTTATTGTGTCTCATTTGCGTCTGTGAGAACTGATGGAGAGAGACAGCATCCAGTTTTCCCATGAATGTTTATTTTCTCTCCTCACGTGACTGGTGTTTGGTGTGATGGGCAGCTGGTAACTTACACTAGAGATAGAATGAATATTAACAGTCATTAAAGTAGTTTTGTGTTGAGCAGAAGGCGGGGAGCTGTGTGTTGTATTAAACAGTATTAGTTGGGAAGGACATACCTAGTCTGGTGGGCCTTTGATCTACTGTCAGGAAGGTTGGTGTGGATTCCATTATCACAGCCACTGTGTGTCAGCCGCCGGGAACAAGGAGAGTGAAATAGTTCAGCAGTAATGAGAGGAATGTGTTGCCTCTTACCCTGGAATACAGTTTTAATGTTTAATGGAATAGTGTTAAAAGTTAGTTTTAAACATGTAAATTTGCCTCACGACAGAAGTGTGACTCTAACAGTGTCAGCTGCGTCAGTGTGTGTCGTGTGTAAGGATGTGTTCTATCAGGTGTGTCAGGATGTGTTGTATCAGCTGTGTCAGGATGTGTCATGTGTCAGGATGTGTCCTATGTCACCCTGCACAGTGACCAAAATTGTCCATTGTGTTAAGTCATACCTGATAAACGTCCCTCATATGCGAAAGACTTCCACCAATCAGGCGAGAAAAGGCTGTCATTGGGTTGATTAAACAGTCATAAATCATCGAAAGCTTGGCCAGGAGCAAATTCTTGTGTTTACAGAAAGGTTATTGTGAGTTCAGGTGACGGTAGACAATATCCAGGTGACGTTTAAGACTGGTAGACCGCATCGATCATAATGGTGTTGGTAAATATAACAGAGACACATTTTTAAACAAAGCCTGAATGACATAAACATGATTAACACAAATAATTGGACACTAAGTCACACCCTTGTCATCGTAAACCAGCTTGATGTCTGGAGTCTCATGAGCCAGACAAATCACGCGCTGTCTCTCAAGCTTGAAACAATGGCATATAACTCTCCCATCTGCGTGTGACGTCCTGTATATTGTCCGGGGACTCTCGAGCCCTGGTAGGCTTCTCGGCTCACAGGATCAGGCGCTGAACTATCCTATCTGTACCAACTTGATAGCTTAAACTTGTGTGTTCGTTTGTTGCGGTAATACATGTGTTGAGAGAACTCGAGGAAAGAACCGAATAGTGACGATATTACTGTACAGGTGTGAGGCATAAACATAGTGAGCCTGTGGGCCTTGTGTGTATATTATTATTATTATTATTATTATTATTATTATTATTATTATTATTATTATTATTATTATTATTATTATTATTATTATTATTATTATTATTTTAGTAGTGGAATTTATTTGAATCATTTGTGGCTTCATGATGCCTTGACAAGCTTTAAAATCCACTTCTTGAGGGTAACTCATAACATAAGTCAATAAACAATTTCCTTGACCTGAAAGATATTATAGAAGTGGTTAAATCAAAACATTATCCTTAATTTACCTTACATCTCGGTAGCTCGTGTTATATGTCTCTAAACTTTTATCTTTATTAAACAATGATCGATAATTATTGGTTTACCTGATATTATAGCAGGTGAAGGTCTTGTTGTGTTTTAGTGGGTCATTCCTGTGGTGGCGGGGATGGTATCAAGCTTCATAGTGGGTCATTCCTGTGGTGGCGGGATGGTGTCATGCTTCATAGTGGGTCATTCCTGTGGTGGCGGGGATGGTGTCAAGCTTCATAGTGGGTCATTCCTGTGGTGGCGGGGGATGGTGTCGCTTCATATGAGTAGGTCATTCCTGTGGTGGCGGGGGATGGTGTCAAGCTTCTGCTATAACGGGTGCCACTGCTGGTTCGATTAGGAGAGGGCGTGTCTGTTCTGTCCTCTTACCTTAACTCTATATCTTTGCCCTCTTTTTTTGTTCTATACCTTTGCTATAACGTCTACACTCGCTTTTTATATTTTTTGTTATGTACCTTTGTTTTACACTTTTAGCTCTATACTTTTTATTTATATAATTGCTCTACACTTTAGCTCTGTATTCTTGATATTTAATTTTGTTATATATATTTTCTCTTTTAGCTCTACACTTTACTGTACACTTTTGCTCTATACCTTTGCTCTACGTAAGCTCACTAAATTCCTGCCATCACCAGCACTAAACTACCCGACAACATACTGTATATACTTTTATGTTATTGTTCAAAGAATATAAAGTTTTCTACGCGTATCTGTACAACTTATTTAGATCGTGTGTAGTTTTGTTAAAGGCGTGTGTCCTGGCCTCCTCCCAACACTCTATGTTAAGGAAGTAAACTTACCTAACTCCGTGTTGGGTTTAGATACAACGAATCTTTGATGTTGAGCGCCGACTGTTACTGCCGTGTGCTGCTGTTATAATGTACGAAGACCAACTATCCCGGAGAGCCGGGGTTGTGATTCTTGTTTTAACCCTTTGAGTATGGTGCATTAACCTTTGCAGGTGGTTTACCCTTTGGTACGGTGACTTAACCGTTTGAGTTCGATGAATTTACCCATAGAGTGAGGTGAGTTAACCCCTTGTGTACATTTTCCATTTTAGTTAAGGAATAGGTCATCATATTTACAAGGTTAAGACACTTCACACAGGGATTAATATCATACTCGGTTTCAATTCGTGGTACTCAAGGGATTGGCATCGTACTCAAGTGGTTTAAACAATAATTCAGATGCCGAGTTTCTATCAACCACCATCGTTAGTATTACAATCACCATCGTTAATAAGATAGTTATTGTTGTTGTTTGTTTTTAGATTTTACTATATTTGCTTTTTAGAATATCATTTGAATTGTAATGTGAGAGACGATGGTGTGAGGTCGACCCACTTAAGTATATAAACCAGTATTGAATCTAACAGGAAGGAAAACTCGAAGTACTGTACTAAATTCGCATTAGGTCAGGGGCTTAAGGCCAACATAAACTTCAGGTAAGGATGATAGCCGCTGCGTGACCTCACCGTATCTAGATCACCGTCAGTAGCTTCAACAAAGTTGGACCTGTACATGTTAGGAGGCTGCAATTTCGATCCAAGTGGCTTTATGTGCCTGTACTTTCTGTCACTTGGGTTAAGTTATTTATAAATTCACCGACAGTAGTGTGTTGTTGTGTTACCATTTATAAACCTGTCTTATGGTACTAGTGTATGTACCTGTATTTGTATTGTCATTTCTAATTTAATAATATGATGAAATCAGACAGTGGTTGTTTGGGAGGAAGAGGTAGCAGCTCACTTAACCTCTGACCTCTCGCTGTTCCGTCTCCACACAGGCAATTACCTCCGTGAACTGGGCTGCTGTGTGTGGCGTCTGCTGGTCATGTACGTACATCTGAAGGTAGTTATGGGTGTCAGTGTGTGTGTGTGTTTGTGTGTGTGTGTGTGTGTGTGACAGAAATAGGGAGGCAGGTGTATCCCAGTCAGTTAAGGAGTGTCAGTTGTATGTGGGAAGATGAAGTGTATATGAGTCATGTGTGCGTATATGGTTATATGCCGGTAGGTGGGGATAGTGGTATGGAGTATAGTGTATGGGTGTACTACTTAGCCTGGATGGTGATGATGATGATGATGGTGAACTTTGAGTCATTGGAAACTTTGGATTTTACTCTACCAATTATGATTTTTTTTGTAGTTTGTGTTTTGGTCCTTTAATTAAGATTTAAATGTTTGGAGGAAAAAATGAAAATAAAAGAAGAGCCACCTGTACCTAACCAAACCTAATCAACTAACTAACCTTATCTAACCTAATAACCTAACCTAACTAAACTAACCTTATCTAGCAGCCTAACTAACCTAACCTAACCTAACCTTATCTAACCTCCTAACTTAACTTTACAACTCCTATATTTCTAATCTAACCTAACATAACCTAATCTAACTAACCTCTCCTAACCTAACCTAATCTTACTTTATCCAAGTATAACTGAACTTGGAGATGTCTTTTCATTGGATATAATGGCTTGTTTGTTGAGTTTAGTAATACTGTCTCAAGGGTTAAGTCATTGTACTCAAGGGGTTAAGTCATTGTACTCAAGGGGTTAAGTCATTGTACTCAGGGGTTAATCATTTACTCAAGGGGTTAAGTCATTGTACTCAGGGGTTAAGTCATCATACTCAAGGATTAAGTCATCGAACTCAAGGGTTAAGTTCATCATACTCAAGGGTTAAGTCATTTATACTCAAGGGTTAAGTCATCATACTCAAGGGGTTAAGTCATTATACTCAAGGCGTTAAGTCATCATACTCAAGGGTTGTGAAAAATAAAGAACTTGTCACACCGTGGGGCTCAGTGCACGTAAGACTACAACCAGTACTGCCGTGTGCTCGTGTTCACCTCAAGTAGTGAAGATTGTGTTTATATTGTCTCTTCCTAAAGTCCTGTTAAAATTCGTATTATTGAAGCAGCGTGGTTACCTGGCGCAGCGGGAGAACAATTAACCTGCTATATGCCAGTGTATTTTGGCTCAGCAGGTCGATCACGGCGTTAAGTATCCCGGGTCTTGTAATAATGTTATCCTGTCGGCCGGGTAAATAAAACCGACGTTTATGTAAACACCTCCGCTTGGCTGAGAATTTTCATTACATTTTAATGCAGAAACAACAGGTACAGGCGCTGGTACAGGTACAGAAGTGCAGGTACAGGCCCTGGTTACAGGTATAAGGGCAGGTACAGGCGCTGGTACAGGTGAAGTGCAGTACAAGTCCCTAGTACAGGTACAGGTGTGAGTACAGGCGCTGGTACAGGTACAAGTGCAGGTATAGGTGCTGGGTACAGGTACAAGTGAAGGTACAGGTACAGGTGCAGGTACAGGGCCTGGTTACAGGTATAGGGGCAGGTACAGGCGCTGGTACAGGTGCAGAGTGCAGGTATAGGTGCTGGTACAGGTACAAGTGAAGTGCAGGTACAAGTGCAGGTACAGGCCCTGGTTACAGGTATAAGGGCAGGTACAGGCGCTGGTACAGGTACAAGGGTGGGTATAGATTCTGTACAGGTACAAGTGAGAGGGTACAGGCCTGGTACAGGTACAGTGGGAAGTGCAGGTACAAGTGCAGGTTATAGGTGCTGGTACAGGTAAGTGAAGGTACAGGCCCTGGTACAGGTACAGAGTGAAGGTACAGGCCCTGGTACAGGTACAGAGTGAAGGGTACAGGCCCTGGTACAGGGTACAGGGTGCAGGTATAGTTAACAGGTACAAGTACAGGTGAAGTACAGGCCCTGGTACAGGTACAAGTGAAGGTACAGGCCCTGGTACAGGTACAGGTGTGGTACAGGCGCTGGTACAGGTACAAGGTGGAGGGTACAGGCCTGGGTACAGGTACAGAGTGAAGTTACAGAGCCCTGGTACAGGTACAGGTGTGGGTACAGGCGCTGGTGGGTACAAGAGTGGAAGGTACAGGCGCTGGTACAGGTGCAAGTGCGAGTATGGGTGCTGGTACAGGTACAAGTGAAGGTCTGAGGCCTGGGCACAGGTACAGGTGTGGTACAGGCGCTGGTACAGGTACAAGTGAAGGTACAGGCCCTGGTACAGGTACAAGTGCAGGTATGGGTGCTGGTACAGGTACAGTGAGGTGCACAGGCCCTGGTACAGGTACAAGTGGTACAGGCCCTGGTACAGGTACAGATTGCAGGTATAGGTGCTGGTACAGGTACAAATTGAAGGTACAGGCGCTGGTACAGGTACAGAAGTGAAGGTACAGGGCCTGGTACAGGTGCAAGTGAAGGTACAGGCGCTGGTACAGGTACAAGTGCAGGTATGGGTGCTCGTACAGGTACACAAGTGAAGGGTACAGGCCCTGGTACAGGTACAAGTGAAGGTACAGGCCTGGTGCAGGTACAAGTGAAGGTACAGGCCCTGGTACAGGTACAAGTGAAGGTACAGGCGCTGGTACAGGTACAAGTGAAGGGGTCAGGTGCTGGTACAGGTCAAAGTGAAGGTACAGGCCCTGGTACAGGTACAGGTGAGGGTGGGCCCTGGTACAGGTACAGTGGGGTGCAGGCGCTGGTACAGGTCAAGTGAAGGTTATGGGTGCTGGTACAGGTACAAGTGAGGTACAGGTGCTGGTACAGGTACAAGTGAGTCTGAGCCCTGGACAGGTACAAGTGAAGGTACAGGCCCTGGTACAGGTACAGGTGCAGGTATAGGTGCTGGTGCAGGTTGCAAAGTGAGGTTGCCAGGCCCTGGTACAGGTACAAGTGAAGGTGCAAGCCCTGGAAGGTACAGGTGTGAGGTACAGGCGCTGGTACAGGTACAAGTGAAGGTACAGGCGCTGGCACAGGTACAAAGTGCAGGTTCAGGGCCCTGGTACAGGTACCAGGTGCAGGTATAGGTGCTGGTACAGGTTACAAGTGAAGGTACAGGCGCTGGTACAGGCTGGGGTGAGGTACAGGCCCTGGTACAGGTACAAAGTGAAGGTACAAGCCCTGGGCAGGGCTGAAGTGAAGGTACAGGCGCTGGTCATGCAGGTGCAGGTGCAAGGCGCTGGTGCAGGTACAAGTCGTGAGCGCTGGTACAGGTACAAGTGAAGGTACAGGTGCTGGTACAGGTGTAAGTGCAGGTATAGGTGCTGGTGCAGGTACAGGTGCGGGTGCAGGCGCTGGCGCAGTTAAGTGCAGGTACAGGCGCTGGTACAGGTAGTGCCAGGTGGCGCTGGTGCAGGTACAAGTGAAGGGTACAGGCGCTGGTACAGGTACAAGTGCAGGTATGGGTGCGGTGCAGGTACAGATGGGTGGCTGGTACAGGTCCAAGTGAAGGTACAGGCCCTGGTACAGGTACAAGTGAGAGGTGCAGGCCCTCTGGTACAGGTACAAGTTGAAGGTTACAGGCTGGTACAGGCACAAGTGCAGGTATAGGTGCTGGTACTGGTGCAAGTGAGAGGTACAGGCCCTGGTACAGGTACAGAGTGAGAGGTACAGGCCTGGTCCTGGAGTACAAGGTGAAGGTACAGGTGCTGGTACAGGTGCAGAAGTGGTGCAGGTCTTGGTACAGGTACAAGTGAAGGTACAGGTGCTGGTACAGGTACAGAGTGAGAATTACAGGCCTGGTACAGGTACAAGTGAAGGGTACAGGCGCTGGTACAGGTACAAGTGAGGTACAGGCGTGGTACAGGTACAAGTGAGAAGGTACAGGCCTTTGGGGTGCAAGTGAGAGTACAGGCGCTGGGCCTGGTACAGGTGCAGGTATGGAGTGCTGGTACGGGTGCAAGTGAGAGGTACAGGCCCTGGTGCAGGTACAAGTGAGAGGGTACAGGTCCTGGTACGGGTACAAGTGAAGGTGCACAGGCCCTGGGTGCAGGTACAGAGTGAAGGGTACAGGCGCTGGTACAGGTACAAGTGAAGGTACAGGTGTGGTACAGGTATAAGTGCAGGTATAGGTGCTGGTACAGGTACAAGTGAAGGTGCACAGGCCCTGGGTACAGGTGCAGAGTGCAGGTATAGGTGCTGGTGCAGGTGCAAATTGAAGGTACGAGCCCTGGTACAGGTACAGAGTGAAGGTACAGGCCCTGGTACGGGTACAAGTGCAGGTATAGGTGCTGGTACAGGTACAAGTGAAGGGCCGGGCTGCCTGGTACAGGTACAGAGGAGTGATGGTACAGGCCCTGGTACAGGTGTGAGGTACAGGCGCTGGTACAGGTGCAAGTGAAGGTGCAGGCGCTGGTACAGGTACAGAGTGCAGGTATGGGGTGCTGGTACAGGTACAGAACAGAGGTACAGGCCCTGGTACAGGTACAGGTGTGGTGTACAGGCGCTGGTACAGGACAAGTGATGGTACAGGCGCTGGGTACAGGTGCTGGAGTGAAGGTACAGGCCTGGTACAGGTACAAGTGAAGGTACAGGCGCTGGTACAGGTACAGAGTGAAGGTACAGGCCTGGTACAGGTACAAGTGCAGGTACAGGCGCTGGTACGGGTACAGAGTGCAGGTACAGGCGCTGGTACAGGTACAGAGTGAGAGGTACAGGCCCTGGTACAGGTACAAGTGAAAGGTACAGGTGCTGGTACAGGTACAAAGTGCAGGTATAGGTGCTTTGTACAGGTGCAAGTGGAGGTTACAGGCGCTGGTACAGGTACTAGTGAGGTACAGGGCCTGGTACAGGTACAGAGGTGAAGGTACAGGCCCTGGGTGCAGGTGCACAAGTGAAGGTACAGGCGCTGGTACAGGTACGGGTGCAGGTGTAGGTGCTGGTACAGGTACAAGTGAAGGTACAGGCCCTGGGTACAGGTGCAATTGTGGCTGGTAGGGCCTGGTTGGGTGCTGGTACAGGTACAGAGTGTGAGTTACAGGCCTGGTGCAGGTACAAGAGTGAAAGGTACAGGCGCTGGTACAGGTACAGGGAGTGCAGGTATGGGTGCTGGTACAGGTGCAAGTGAAGGTACAGGCGCTGGTACAGGTACAGAGTGAAGGTGCAGGCCCTGGTACAGGTACAAGTGCAGGTACAGGCCTGGTGCAAGGTGCAAATTGAAGGTGCAGGCCCTGGTGCAGGTACAGTGGGAATATAGGTGCTGGTGCAGGTGCAAGTGAGGAGGTATAAGTGCTGGTACAGGTACAAGTGAAGGTACAGGCGCTAGTTTTGAGAAACAAGTGAAGGTACAGGCCCTGGTACAGGTACAAGTGAAGGTACAGGCCCTGGTACAGGTACAAGTGAGTATGGGTGCTGTGGTACAGGTACAGGCCCTGGTGCAGGTCTAAAGTGAAGGTACAGGCCCTGGTACAGGTACAAGTGCAGGTATAGGTGCTGGTACAGGTACAAGTGAAGGTACAGGCGCTGGTACAGGTGCAGAGTGAAGGTACAGGTGTGGTACAGGTACAAGTGCGGGTATGGGTGTGGTACGGGTGCAAGTGAAGGTATAGGTGTGGTGCAGGTACAGAGTGAAGGTATAGGTGCTGGTACAGGTGCAAGTGAAGGTATAGGTGCTGGTGCAGGTGCAAATTGAGTGCAGGCGCTGGTACAGGTACAAGTGAAGGTACGGGTGGTACAGGTACAAGTGCAGGTATAGGTTGCGTACAGGTACAAGTGAAGGTATGGGTGCTGGTACAGGTACAAAGTGAGTACAGGCCCTGGTACAGGTATAAGGGCAGGTACAGGCGCTGGTACAGGTACAAGTGCAGGTACAGGCGCTGGTACAGGTACAAGTGCAGGTACAGGCGCTGGTACAGGTATAAGTGTACGTACAGGCGCTGGTACAGGTACAAGTGCAGGTACTGGCGCTGGTACAGGTACAAGTGCAGGTACAGGCGCTGGTACAGGTACAAGTGCAGGTACAGGCGCTGGTACAGGTACAGACGCAAATACAGATATACAAGTACTATTAAAGTATACAGGCAACAGATAAGAGTTAAATATACAGATTAACAAGTACACAAACAGTAATCGTGGTCACTTTGTAGGGCAGTTTATCCATCTTACACACACACACACACACACACACACACACACACACACACACACAGATCCCTGACCACCCTCGGGTCAAGACCAATTCAGGCGCTGCTCCTGTTGAGCAGCTCTCACCCTTGGCCAATGTTCAGCCCATTCCCCAAGTTCCTCTCCCCGACCCATCCTCACCACCGGGATATCAACATAATCAAAAGTGACAATTTCGTTTCGGAAAGAAGTGGGACCGGTGTTGAACAGTGATGAACAGTGTTTAAGCCAGTGAATTCAGCACTAGACAGTACCAGTGAGAGCCGTGACCCACCAGTGACATAAGCACCCTTGGGAACTGGCTGCCATCTTGTGACCAGGAGGTGTTAATCAGTCCACCGTGGGAACAACAGTGGGTCGGCTTCACACCTGACTACGAAATAACATAACACCACCCAGCAGGGAGAGGTACTGTGACACCACCCCACACCACAAGGTGTCCCCATGACCACGTGAGGTCCTTCATATCAACACCCGAGGACGAGTTACTGCACCACGTGAACACCACACCACCCGGTGTCCCCATGACCACGTGAGGTCCTTCATATCAACACCTACGGACGAGTTACTGCACCACGTGAACACCACACCACCCGGTGACCCCGTGGCCACGTGAGATCCTTCATATCAACACCCGAGGACGAGTTACTACACCACGTGAACACCACACCACCTGGTGTCTCCATGACCAGTCCAGGCCCTGCCATCAACTGTAAACTATAATAATTTGTATGTTCAGTCATTGTTCCTTCTTCTTTCAGTAATGAAAGCTTTTGTTAAACGACCCACCCACCCCATGTCTTTGTATGTAATAAGTAATTTTTGTCCAATGTATATTTTCAGCCTTCGGGCTGCAGAACTTTTTCAATAAACCGTTAATTATTATTATTATTATTATTATTATTATTATTATTATTATTATTATTATTATTATTACACACACACAGTGCGGACACAAGAAAAAGTGAAAGTGGGTCGTACAAGTAGTGGAGATACAACACGGTATAAGCCTTCGGTATACAAAGTGGTGTGTGAATTTCCAATAAGTTCGTATGTTATTTTTCCTGTTATTGGATATGTGAGAAAGTACAGATTCACGGTACAGTCACAGTGCAATTTCGATTCCATTGTAGCTCCAGTGAACTAGTAGAGGCGTTCTTCACTTAGTAATTTTGGCGGATATTATCTTTTTACATTTTTGAGAATCTGAGTTTTATATTATTGATAAAAAATGAAAAGGTGTAATTAAAAACAAAGCTAAACAAATAATAAAAAAACATTATGTTTGAAATATAAATAGCAAGACGCAGTTAAGACTAGAAATCTCAAGATACGATTTATAATTAAAAGTTGTTTGTGGGTGTAAGAGGTGGCTGGTCTCGTGTGGGTGTAAGAGGTGGCTGGTCTCGTGTGGGTGTAAGAGGTGGCTGGTCTCGTGTGGGTGTAAGAGGTGGCTGGTCTCGGCTGATGCAAGTACCTGTACGTGACTCATCAGCTGATACAAGTAACTAACTATACGTGACTCACCAGCTGATACAAGTAACTATACGTGACTCACCGGCTGATACAAGTAACATACGTGACTACTACAGCAATCTAAATATTAACGACTCACCGGCTGATACAAGTAACTAACTTTACGTGACTCACCAGTTAATACATGTGAATATACGTGACTCACCAGCTGCTCCAAGTAACTAACTATACGTGACTCATCAGTAGATTCCATACTGCAAACCTACTACACACACACACACGTACACATACAGGAGTCTTTACAGTTATACATGTACGAATGAGATAAACACACACACACACACACACACCAGAGCCAAGGCAAGGTTAACAGGTAAAACCTCTATGCAATTAATTTTACGGGAGCGACAGGGTGAGTTAACTTGTTCACAGCAGAGGGCCGGTCAGGGCGGATCACCCCCCACGTGTGTCGCTGATCAATGACGTGACGCTCTCGCTGATTGGCCAATTGGGTCGACCAATCGCCACGCATACCGAAGAACCATTGATCAGATAACAGATCTCTGCGATTATAGATTAATGTCTTTCCTCACTGACGTCTAGTGGGGAAGTGTCGTGTGTTGTAGAGGTGTCGTGTGTTGTGGGGGTGTCGTGTGTTGTGGGGTGTCGTGTGTTGTGGGGGGTGTCGTGTGTGTTGTGGGGGGTGTCGTGTGTTGTGGGGGGGTGTCGTGTGTTGTGGGGGGGGTGTCGTGTGTTTGGGGGTGTCGTGTGTTGTGGAGAGTGCAGTAGCTTAATGATGTGGCAGGGAATAATGATGATGATGATGATGGTGTTTGTGTGTGTATGATGAAATGATGATGTGATGATGATGTTGATGATGATAGTCGCTTCACGTGTTCGGTAATGTTCGGTCTCTTTACGAACACTGTCACCTAACCTTCAGGACAGTAAGGAGGATAATGATCATCAAATATTGTTTTTTTTTTTCTTTATCTAATTCAAATGAGAGGCAGGATGGTGGGTGTGTCAGGTCCAGAACAAGTTTGCTCTCCTGCAATCACCTGATGCTCTGCTGCTGCCATAACGACCAATTAGACTCCTGAGCTTCGTGTACTGGCGCATGGTCAACTCACCCGCCCAGGTGTTGAGATGAGTCAGTGTAGATATAACACAGACGTCACCTATATGAAGTTCAGTATAAAATAAGCATACTTGAACCAATGTTTTGGTTAGGTTAGGTCAGGTTAAGTTAGGTTAAGTTAGGTTAGGTTGGGATTAGGTTAGGTGTTACTCCTGTGTATATAGTTTGACGTTTTACAATTCGTTTCCTGTGATAAAGTTAAAACAGGCCAAAGTCTCTCTCTCTCTCTCTCTCTCTCTCTCTCTCTCTCTCTCTCTCTCTCTCTCTCTCTCTCTCTCTCTCAGGTACTTTGATCCCTGTCTGAGGTTAACACCTTTGATCTTACCATCATCTTTCTCTTCCTTTTTCTCCTTTCTTTTTCCTTTTCTCTTCTCCCTCTGCTTGCGGCTCAGCGCCTTTCCCCTCAATGCATTAACCACCTCTCCTCCCTCCTCCCTGTTTCTCTCCTCCTCCTCTCTCCCTCCTCTCCCTTCCTCTCCCTCCTCCTCTCCCCTACCTCTAGTTATTAGTACACCTCCTTAGTTTAAGTGTTTAGATAGCTGAACCCGTCAAGAAATACCGTTTATTGTTGCAATGGAAGTAATAGGAGGTCAGCACGTGCTAAGTGGTAGGAGGTCAACACGTGCTAAGTGGTAGGAGGTCCACATTCTAAGTTAGGGGTCAACACGTGCTAATGGTGGAGAGGTCAACAGCGATGCTTCAAGTGGTAGGGGTCAACACGTGCAAAGTGGTGGGAAGTCAACACGTGCTAAGTGGTAGGAGGTCCAGCATGCTAAGTGGTAGGAGGTCAACACGTGCTTCCTAAGTGGTAGGAGGTCAACACGTGCTAAGTGGTAAGGGTCAACACGTGCTAAGTGGTAAGAGGTCAACACGTGCTAAGTGGTAGAGTCAACACGTGCTAAGTAATAGGGGGTCAACACGTGCTAAGTGGTAGGGGGTCAACATGTGCTAGAGTGACAGGAGGTCAACACGTGCTAGTGGTGAGGTCAACGTGCTAGTGGTAAGAGGTCAACACGTGCTGAAGTAATAGGAGTCAGCATGTGCAAGTGGTGGGTCAACACGTGCTAAGTGGTGGGAGGCCAACACGTGCAAGTGGTGGGGGGTCAACACGTGGTAGGAGGTCCATGCGTGCTAAGTGGTGGGAGGTCAACACGTGCTGGTGGAGGAGGTCCACGTGCTAAGTGGTGGGAGGGGTCAACACGTGCTAAGTGGTGAAGTCAGCATGTGGCAAGTGGCAGGAGGTCAACAGATGCTAAATGGTGGGAAGTCAACAGGTGCTAAGTGGTAGAGGTCAACACGTGCTGAAGTGGTAGGAGGTCAACAGGTGCTAAGTGGTAGGAGGTCAACACGTGCTAAGTGGTAGGAGGTCAGCACGTGCTAAGTGGTGGGAGATCAACAGGTGCTAAGTGGTAGGAGGTCAGCACTTACTGAGTAATAGGGGTCAGCATGGCTGAGTGGTAGGAGGTCAACACGTGCTAAGTGGTATGAGGTCAACACGTGCTAAGTGGTAGGAGGTCAACACGTGCTAAGTGGTGGGGAGATCAACAGGTGTTAGTGGTGGGAGTATGAAGTGGTAGGAGGTCAACAGGTGCTAAGTGGTAGGAGGTCAACACGTGCTGAGGTGGTAGGTGGTCAGCACGCGTGCTAAGTGGTGGGAATCAACAGGTGCTGGGTGGTGGGAGGTCAACACAAGTGTGGGAGATCAACACGTGCTAAGTGGTAGGAGGTCAGCACGTGCTAAGTGGTAGGAAGTCAACAGGTGCTGAGTGGTAGGAGGTCAACACGTGCTAAGTGTGGGGATCACGTGCTAAGTAGGTGGAGGTCAACACGTGCTGAGAGGTAGGAGGTCAACACGTGCAAGTGGGTAGGTCAGCACATTGCTAGTAATGAGGGGTCAACACATGCTAAGTGGTGGAGGTCAACACGTGCTAGGTGGTAGGTCAACACATTCTAAAGTGTGGGGTCAGGCACATGCAAGTGGTAAGGGTCAAAGGGGAATGTGGTAGGAGGTGTGCTTAGTGGTGTGCTCGTGTGTGGGGGGGGGGGGTTCAGAGAGCAAGAAAAAGTTATAGACATTGAATGAAAGAAAGTGAGGGTGTGTTGATGAAGTGGGAGGAAATTGTGGGATGGGTGAGAGAGAGTGTGTAGAGGGGGCAGGGAGTATATGAGAGAGAAAGGGATTAAGTGAGGAGGGAGTGGGTGGGGTGGATGAGAGAAGTTTGGGATCGGGAGAAAGGGTGGGTGAGGGTTGGGAGGAGAGTTAGTGAGTGAGAGACAGTGATGGTAGGAGAGAGAGTTGGGGGAGGAGGGATGGAGGGAGAGTTGGGGGAGGGAGGGATGGAGAGGGAGAGAGTTAGGGAAGGGAGGGATGGAGAGAGAGAGTTAGGGAGGGAGGGATGGAGAGAGAAGGTTAGGGGGAAGGGAGGGATGGAGGGAGAGAGTTAGGGGAGGGAGGGATGGAGGAGAGAGGTTAGGGAGGGGAGGGATGGAGGGAGAGAGGGTTAGAGGGGAGGGATGGAGGGAGAGTTAGGGGAGGGAGGGATGGAGGGAGAGAGAGTTAGGGGAGGGAGGGGATGGGAAGAGAGAGTTAGGGAGAGGGGAGGGATGGAGGGAGAGAGAGGGGGAGGGAGGGATGGAAGGAGAGAGGGGGAGGGAGGGGAGAGAGTTAGGGGAGGGGAGGGATGGAAGGAGAGAGAGTTAGGGGAGAGGGGAGGGATGGGAGGGAGAGAGAATGAGGGGAGGGAGGGATGGAAGGAGAGAGAGTTAGGAGAGGGAGGGATGGGAGGGAGAGAGTAGGGGAGGAGGGATGGGAGGAGAGAGAGTTAGGGAGGAGGGAGGGAGGGGATGGAGGGAGAGAGAGTAGGGAGAGGGAGGGATGGAGGGAGAGAGTTAGGGAAGGGAGGGATGGGAGGGAGAGAGAGGTGAGGGAGGATGGAGGAAGAGAGTTAGGGAGGGAGGGATGGAGGAGAGAGAGGGAGGGAGGATGGAGGGAGAGAGTTAGGGAGAGGGAGGGATGGAGGGAGAGAGAGTTAGGGAGGAGGAGGAGGAAGAGAGGGTGGAGGGAGAGTGGGGTGAGTGGTGGGGGGGAGAGAGGTGGGTGGGAGGGAGAGTGAATGAGTGGGGGAGAGGGAGAGTGTGGGTGGGGAGGGAGAGTGGGTGGGAGGGGGGGGAGAGATGTGGGGTGGGAGGAGAGGAATGAGTGGGGGAGAGAGAGAGGGGGGAGGGAGAGGGTGAGTGGGGGGGGGGAGAGAGGGTGGGAGGGGAGAGGTAGGTGAGGGGGAGGGAGAGAGGAGGTGGGTGAGGAGCGAGAGGGGGGAGGAGAAAGGGGGGGAGGGGAGAGTGGATGAGTGGGGGAGAGGGAGAGGGGTGGGAGGGAGAGGAGTGAGGGGGGAGGGAGAGAGGTGGGTGGGAGGGAGAGGAATGAGGGGGGAGGGAGAGGGGTGGGAGGAGAGGTAGGAGGGGGGAGGGAGAGAGGGTGGGAGGGAGAGGGGTGAGTGGTGGGGGGGAGAGAGGGGTGGGAGGGAGAGAATGAGTGGGGAGAGAGAGAGAGGGGGGGTGGGAGGGAGAGGGGTGAGTGGGGGGGAGAGAGGGGTGGGAGGGAGGTAGGGAGGGGAGGGAGAGAGAGGGGAGGGAGGGATGGGAGGGGAGAGAGAGAGGGGTGGGGAGGGGAGAGGTAGTGAGGGGAGGGAGAGAGTGTGGGGGGAGGGAGACTGAATGAGGGGGAGAGGGGAGAGTGGGGGAGGGAGAGGAGGAGGGGAGAGAGGGGTGGGAGGGAGAGGGAATGGTGGGGGGAGAGGGAGAGGTGGGTGGGAGGAGGGAGTGAGGGGAGGAGGGGAGAGGGGTGGGAGGGGAGAGGGGTGAGTGAGGGGGGGGAGAAAGAGGTGGGGGAGGGAGAGGTGGTGAGGGGGAGGGGAGAGAGTGGGTGGGAGGGGAGAGGTGAGGGGAGGGGGGGAGAGAGGGGGGAGGGAGAGGAATGAGTGGGGGAGAGGGAGAGTGGGGGTGGGAGGGAGAGGGGTGAGGGGTGGGGGAGAGAGGGGGTGGGAGGGAGAGGAATGAGTGGGGAGAGGGAGAGAGGTGGGGAGGAGAGTGGGTGGAGTGGCGGGGGAGAGAGTGGGGTGGGAGGGGAGAGGTGTGAGGGGGGAGGAGAGAGAGTGGGTGGGAGGGAGGTGAGGGGGAGAGAGTGTGGGGTGGGAGGGAGAGGTAGTGGGAGGATGAGGGGAGAGAGAGTGTGGGTGGGAGGGAGGTAAGGGGAGGGGGGGGGGGAGAGAGTGTGGGGTGGGAGGAGAAGTAGTGAGGGGAGGGACTTGATAAGCAGCACAGAGTCGATCAATGAAGCTTTATACTGGTGATAATTTCCATAAAATGACTGGTAGGAATGGTGGTGGTGGTGGTGGTGGTTGTGGTGCTGGTGGTGATGGTGGTGGCGTTGGTGGTGATGTTGGTGATAGTGTTAGTAGTTATGGTGATGGTGTTAGTGGGGTTGGCGGCCTGTTTACCTGTTGTCTGTCTGTTGGCCGGAAGTGCTTCATACCACGTGCAATAGGGGGCGGGGGTAGCCACACACACACGCGCACACACACACACACACACACACACACACACACACTCTCTCTCTCTATAACCAGGGAAAACTCACCTTTGAAGACACCTGCATTTGAACACGTGTAATTAAACAAAACACACGTAGAAGCGTCGGGGCGCCACAATACAATATGCAAAATGAGGGAGAGTCACCATTACTGTTCTTTGATACACCTGGAGGAACAACCTGAGTAAGGAAATGTATTTGGATCACTGACAATTGGGACGACGGACACTGAATCATAAAAACAGAAATACTTTAAAAAATTATATGCGAAAAGTTGTCAATACTTTACGTAGAAAATATAATGTGAACGTAGAATACAAATATAAAAACACACACACACACACACACACACACACACACACACACACACACACACACAAATTTACGTTACACTAAATATTATACTTAATAAGTGAAAAAGGTAATGTTATTTGTAACTTTTAAAACCTTGTGTACAAAATAATGCTATGTAAATTAGGAGCAAATAAAATCAGCACTAACTGTCTCTTACGCAGGAATAAATAACAAACCTTTTAAATATAAGCAATGCAATCTGAAGGGTCAGA
>NW_024748143.1:0-10000 GCF_018991925.1 Homarus americanus
CTCAGTGTATACACAACATTCATACTTCCCAAGCTCACCTATGCCTCCCCACCTGGTCTTCCTCCCTAAATGCCACACAACGTAAACACCTAGAAAAAGTGCAAAAGAGGGCATGCAAGATTATTCTCTCCCCTTCCTACTCCACATATCAAGAAGCGCTCAACACACTGACCCTTTCGACTCTCACTGACCATCACCACGGCCTCATCTGCAAATTTGGTAAGAAGTTTCTACACCATCCCCGACACCGGCCCCTACTACCACCTGAGATCCCCTGTCCGAGAATTGCTGTTCGACACCACAACCGCATCCAGCCCATACGTGCACGAACTGATCGCTATAAGAACAGCCCAGTCCCAACCATTGTAAAAATTATCAATAACATGTAATAAATCAGTGTATTCACTCCCAGTAAACACTGCTCCCTACACTGTCACTATGTTGAAATGAACTGTAGTTTGAGCTGATCCCCATCTAAGTTACTATATGTCTTATTTGTGTCACTTATGTCACTTGTATATTATTTGTAATTCGTAACCCATTCCCCAAATATGTAACTGTATATTTTCAGCCTTCTGGCTGCCAAGCTCTTTCAATAAACCGTTAATTATTATTATTATTATTACACACACACACACACACACACTAGTCAACGGAGTATAATGGGGTCAGGGCCAGAATATACCGGGTAAAATTTAGCCGATTAGTGTCTGAGAACTTCCTTTATGGCACCCATTGAGATGATCCGGTGAGGGCCAAGACAAGCGGCGCTGCCTAAGAACCTCATTAATGGCACCCTTCGAAGTGGTCCAGTGGGGTAAAATAGCCGGCACTATCTAAACTACTTCCCCTAATGGCACCCCTCCTCGCCTGTCGGCAAATGGATTCCGGTTCAGGGAATACCAAGGGTGCCAACTGCCCTCCCGGGTGTGGCATATTGATGGATGCCAAGTCAAGTTGTGTACAGGATATTGGCTGACGGGGGGGTTTAATTTTATCGATTATTTGTCAAGGATACGGTAAGTTACACTGGAGAGTCCTGGACACAAGCTGAGGAGAGGCTGTGATAGGGGAGGAGGAGGGAGAAGAAAGAAAGAGAGAGAGAGAGGCTGTGATAGGGGAGGAGGGGAGAAGAAAGAGAGAGAGAGAGAGAGGCTGTGATAGGGGGGTGATGAGAGAAGAAAGAGAGAGAGAGAGAGGCTGTGATAGGGGAGGAGGAGGGGGAGAAGAAAAGAGAGAGAGAGAGGCTGTGGGATAGGGGAGGAGGGAGAAGAAAGAGAGAGAGAGAGAGAGGCTAGATAGGGGTGGATGGGAGAAGAAAGAGAGAGAGAGAGAGGAGAGGCTGGGGATAGGGGAGGAGGGGAGAAGAAAGAGAGAGAGAGAGAGGCTGTGATAGGGGAGGAGGGGAGAAGAAAGAGAGAGAGAGAGCGAGGCTGTGATAGGGGAGGAGGGGAGAAGAAAGAGAGAGAGAGAGAGAGGCTGTGATAGGGGAGGAGGGGAGAAGAAAGAGAGAGAGAGAGCGAGGCTGTGATAGGGGAGGAGGGGAGAAGAAAGAGAGAGAGAGAGCGAGGCTGGGTGGGGATAGGGGAGGAGGGGAGAAGAAAGAGAGAGAGAGAGCGAGGCTGTGATAGGGGAGGAGGGGAGAAGAAAGAGAGAGAGAGAGAGAGGCTGTGATAGGGGAGGAGGGGAGAAGAAAGAGAGAGAGAGAGCGAGGCTGTGATAGGGGAGGAGGGGAGAAGAAAGAGAGAGAGAGAGCGAGGCTGTGATAGAACATAAGAAAATAAGGAGTCTGCAATAGGCCGGTTGGCCTGTGCATGGCAGCTCCTGTCGAGAGTTACTACCACTCTCCATCATCCATGAATCTATCTAGCCTCCTTTTGAAAATTTCCAGAGTTCCCGCACTTACTACAAAGTTGCTAAGCTTGTTCCACTCGTCCACCACCCTATTGTGAACCAGTTTCTTCCTATCTCCCTCCTAAACCTAAACTTATCCAACTTGAATCCGTTGCTCCGAGTCCTATCCTGCTCGGATATTATAAGAACTTTATCTATATCCCCTTTATTGATTCCTTTCACCCACTTAAATACTTCTATCATATCTCCCCGCACTCTTCGTCTTTCTAGGGAATGCAAGTTAAGTTTCTTTAACCTATCCTGATATGGAAGGTTTCTAAGTCCCTGAATCATTTTTGTCATTCTTCGCTGCACCGACTCTAGTGAATTTATATCCATTCTATAATAGGGGCACCAGAACTGAACCGCATAATCGAGGTGCGGCCTAACTAGCGCAAGATATAGTTGCAATAAGACCTCTGCACTCTTGTTACTTACACTTCTAGATATAAAACCCAATACTCTGTTTGCCGAATTTCGAACATTAACGCACTGTTTTCTAGGCCATAGGTCCGGGCTTACAAGTACCCCTAGGTCTCTTTCACAAGTCGACTTCTCTAGGTTGATGTTGTTAAGGCTGTATACATTATAAGTATTTGTTCTTCCAATATTAAGTACGCTGCACTTGCTGGTGTTGAATTTCATTTGCCATTTTTCAGACCACCCCTGCAGTTTATTTAGATCCTCCTGTAATGCATTTGCATCCTGCCCTGAATTAATTTGCCGCCCTATTTTGGTGTCATCCTCAAACTTGCTTATGTCACTGCTGATCCCAGTATCTAAATCGTTTATGTAGATTATGAACAAGAGTGGGCCTAGTACTGACCCCTGGGGAACCCCACTGGTTACATGGCCCCACTCAGATTTAACACCATCTACGCTGACCCTCTGCGTTCTATCGGTGAGCCATGATTTTATCCAATTTAAAACTTTCCCCTTTATACCATGAGCCTTAACTTTTCTTAGAAGCCTCTGATGCGGTACTCTGTCAAATGCTTTGCTAAAGTCTAAGTAAATATCATCGTAATTTTCGTCATTATCTACTACCTCGAAGACTTTCCTAAAAACTTCAGCAGATTTGTTAGACAAGATTTTCCCTTTGTAAACCCATGTTGAGAGTTGTGGATTAATTTAATTTTCTCTAAATGCGATCGGATGCTATTTGCTATAATTGATTCAAGAAATTTCCCCACTACTGACGTCAAACTGATCGGCTGGTAATTTGACGCTGATGCTCTGTCTCCCTTTTTGAATATGGGTACTACATTTACCTGTTTCCACAAGTCTGTTCCATACACTCTTTCAAGCCTCGAGGGAAAATTACATCCAACCCTGGGGATAATGTCTTCTTTAATTTGTTTATCTTCTTAAGAACATCCTCTTTTCTGAAAGTGATATTCTTTAATTTCTCTTCTTCATTTCCCCTAAATATCAGTTCCACCTCTGCAATTTCCTCGTGAATTTCTTCTGTGAAAACTGATAAAAAGTAGTTGTGTAATGCTTCGATCACTTCCCCCCTCCTTGACTTTAAAGGCCCAACTTTGTCCCTGACCTTTGTCCTATATACCTGGAAAAATCCCTTGGGATTCGTCTGGGTGGGTGGGTGGAGGATATGGTGTGGGTGGAGCTGTAAAGGGTAAGGTGTGGGTGTGGGGAGACACCACGCGGGAATGGTGACGTTAGGTCAGGTCAGGTCGGGTCCATTAGCACCTTGACCACCCACCTCACCCAGCCTACCCTCTTATCCCCCCTTTTCTCTTTCAGGTTCAGGGGCTTGGTCTTCCCTAAAATGAATTTCAAAGAGGCTGAGATTCTATACATATGTGTGAGACTGAATGTATTTAAAATTCGGCTTAAATAACTACGTACCACTGCCCCTCCCAGCATCCGCCAGATGTTAAGTGGCGCGAAAAATTCAGCCACTCATCAATTAGAATCGAAAAGTGGTCACCACAGCCACACCACAATTAGAGGGACAGTTCACGGTGAGTATTAGTCAGAATCGGTCACTATGGAGGCAACATTCATCCACAAAGTAGCTTGATAGCTACTTGGCATGCCCAGGGAATGGAATGGAGCTACTGAGGTCTTTCCCGACATTATGTGACTTATCTGTGAAGCTTAACACCCCATTACCTGCATCTGCTGCTTGTGGGTATCTGCTTAGTCATGTTGGGCTTATTATTAATTATTTAATGAATTTATTACACCCCAGGGGGCAGCAAGCCTAGTCACAAGACCATGTGGTCATACTCTAATACAGTGGTACTTGTGTCTCGCAGGTCATGCCATGACTTGTGATATGGAGACAATATTGATGTGATTTAAGGCCAATGGGTAGTGTATAAGAATTAAATCTAAATTATTAAGAGTAAATACGTGGTTAGTGACTCTTCCTGTGGGAGGAGGTCCCTGACAGTGGGACAGTCAAGGCGATACAGTAGTGTTGAAGGATGATAGTGTTGGGACAGTTATAGAGTTTACAAGAAGAGAAGTGCTGGTCATCTCCCGCCTCAGATACTTGTGTGGAGAAGGAAGAAAGTGATCAAAATGTTGGATGGATATACTCTCAGCCCGTTCACTGTCCCTGCGATCTATTGTAAAGAGAAGAGCGGCTGAAAGTATTTCCTTTCGGTAGGTCGTGCTGGGCTTATATTTAGGCCTACTGTAAGTCATCCTGATTGGACTGCCATAATTTTGAGAATCAGTTATTGATTAACCTCAGTAGAGAGATTTGCTAATAAACTTGTGCAAGGCTGTGTATTTTATTTTTATCTTTAGTTAACTATTTTTTTTAATTTACTGTGAATTTATTTTAATATTTGAGACAAATAACAATTTTGTTGTTACATTTTACTTGCAGTGCTTGAGTACTTTATGAATGAGATACTTTTTTAATTCTACTTGAGTACATTGAACTTTGGATACTTTTACTTCTACTTGAGTAAGATTTTGCCACTGTAACAATACCTTTACGTAAGAACAAAATCCGGTACTTTTTACAACTGTCAGTACGGCACGTATACGGTACAGTAGGCTGGGTGCGGTTGTGGTGTCGAACAGCAATTCGCGGACGAGGGATCTTGGGTGGAAGCAGTAGCCGGTATCCAGGATGGTGCAGAAGCTTCTCACCAAATTTTCAGATGAGGTCATGGTGCAAATATGAAAGCTCATACGAAAGCTATTGAATTTACCGTGCTCTGCAAAGCCGAAATCAACGCCATCTGTCGGCAAGGCCCCAAATAAAATCTAGCTCAACCTTCCCCTCTGCTTCTTCTGTTATTATTCATATCCTACTCACTGCGCTATGTTAGGGTGCCAACCCGGTGGATAAGTAAAGGCCGCGTCCATAGTCCATTTATTGGCGAAAATGACAGGGGGGGGGGGGGCAGACATGTCCTCACAGCGAGACGTCTGAGCCCAAACTGAGCTCCGCATCCATTGTCGCCGATACAGTTGTGCCAAACCGGCATACACCCCAACATTCATATATTGTGTTAATTATGCATTATATATACATTCAACTGCTCCTGTTGTCGAGAGAATCGATAAAATATAAAAGGATAAATTTCTTTTGATTTTCCGCGCAAGAAACACGGGTGAGGCATGGCTACTGTGTACAGACTTGGCGCCAACGAAGTTGACGTATTCGGTAAACAGACAGACGACCTTCTCACCGACACCAACGCCATCTGCCTCAGAGGCTTTTACTACACGCACTCCCAAAAGCTCGAGTTTTCCTATTTTTCGTGTACAATCTTTGTCATGGTGGTGATCAGGGAGAGAGTGAGTGTGTGTGTGAAGGGACAGACGGCAGCAAGAACCCCATCATAACACTAATCAAATCTGAGTGAATCGTCCACCATTCTCGACAAAGGTAAGGGTGTTGGAGGATGGGGGTGTGGGTAGAATGGGGTGGGTGAGGATAGCAGGGGTTGGGGGTTTTTTTAGAGGAAGAAGGGGTGAAAGTAGATTAGAGGTGGAGGAAGGAAGTTATAGTTCGGAAATTGAAGAAATTTAAGAGGAGGTTGGAAAGGGCAAATAGTGTGTTAGGGTTGTGTCATGGGCTAGTTATTGTTTGTCTGTACAGGCACTAGACATCCTATCCTACCCCATATATGGTGCTTTGAGGGCCTTATTTCATATTCCGCCGACCCTACTGGCGGATGCTGGTCTAGGGAGGTTGTCTATTGCCACGCCGTATACATCGGGGGTGGTAATGGACCTTTTGAGATTTGGTAACTTTTGGGGAACCATGTATGGTTGTTGTCGTTGTCTGGTGGGTGGGCGGGTGGGGGTGTTGAAGGAGGGAAGGCGGGTTGGGTGGGTGAGGGTGGGAGGGAATTGTAAGTGGGGGTTATGGTTATGTGGGTGGAAGCTTTATTATTTTGCCCGAGAGAGAGAGAGAGTGATTTTTTGTACTGCCTTAGCTTCTTCTCCATCATCATCATCATCACCATCATCATCATCATCATCATCATCATCATGCCGCTTCTTTCCTACCTCCATTTCCCTGTTGTTATTTTATCAGCTTCTTCCCTTTTTGTTTTTCCTCTCCCTCCTTTCTCTTCACTCCCTGTTCCTTCACATCCCATCCCTCTCCCCCTCCTTATTCTTCTTTTCTATTTCTTCCTCTTCCTAGTCTCTGCCACATATTCTCTTCCTCCTCCTCTCACACCCTTCAATCCCTCTTCCATTTCACCGGCACCTCTTTTATTTCCCCCTTCTCTATCCCCTCGTCTTCCTCCTCCTCCTCTTCTTCTTCTTACTTCCTTTTATCTCCATTTTTCTTCCTTATATTTTTCCTGTTTCTTTCAACCACCATCTTCGACATCCTGGGCACGGCCGCTTAGTGCCTTGTTTATCCCAAATGGAATCTCACTTGTCAAAGTCTCCAGATTCTTGTCTTTCAACTCAGGACCAACTTTTCATATTTTACAATCCGATATATTGACCTCTGGTGTGAGGCAGGCCAGGCGGGCGTTCAGGGCCACTCAGCAGGAATAGTTTTAGCGAGGTAGTAGCCATTCAGTGAGGATGAATGAGCAACAAATGAAGGCCACTCAACAAGGATGATCTCAAAAAGAGTTAAGAGGCCTCTCGGTAGGAATTGTCTCAGCGTGAGTTGGAGGCCACTCAGTAAGAATTTATAAAAAACGAAAGTTGGAGGCCAGTCAGCGAGTTTGAAATAACGACTGGAAGACCACTCAGCGTGGATGAAATTAGGAATAAGAGTCAACTCAGTGAGGATGACCCCCTTTCCAAGTACTTAAGCAACTTACTGAGAATGAATCTTTTAGTGAGACTCGTACAGTGACTCAGTATAGATAAAGTATTCCCCGGGACCTGGCGACGACACAGTCAGCACGATTCATCAAGAATTAGGGGCGACACACTGAAAATATAACTCTCGCCAGGAACTGGAGGACACTCAGCGAGCATATATCTCCCACCAGGAATTAAAGGTCCACTCACCGAGGATACTCTCTCACTGAAATTGAAGGCCATTTTGTGTAGATAAATTACTCCGGGTTGGAGGCCAGTTAGTGAATGTGAATCTTTTAACGAAAATTGAAGGTCTTTTTACAAAGATGACACTCGATAAGCTTGAGCAGTAGTGATGAAGTCAGAGCAAGAGTTGACGGCCACTCAGTAAGATTGAACGTAGTAACAACAGTTGACGGCCACTTAGTAAGCTTGAAAGTAGTGACAACAGTTGACGGCCACTCAATAAGCTTGAACGTAGTGACAACAGTTGGCGGCCACTTAGTAAGCTTGAACGGAGTGACAACAATTGACGGCCACTCAGTAAGCTTGATCGTCTTGGCAAAAGTTGATGGTTACTTAGTAAAAATAAAGGACTTACACCCGTATTATTAAACATCTTCCCTTGAAGAGGGTCCTCTTGTCGAAAACCGTATTTTTAAATGTGAAGGACCTCCTACTGCAGCACACAAAGGAGAGTGGTGGCGGGAAAAATAACTAATATTACTGAAATTTGAAGAGGTAGCGAGTAGCTGCTTATTGTCACCCTCTTCATAATTATTTTGTTAGTTTTATTGAATATTTAGTCAATACGTTTAATGTACAAAGAAACACTTATTGGTAATTAAAAAAAAATACATTATTTGTTTTACGGCCCATATATTATTTTGACATTTGGTAAAGATGTGCTTCCTGTCATTGCCAAATGCAAGCTGCTGGAGTCATCTCATCTTACTAACGCTGGTACTAAGCAGGTCAGCACATTTAAGGTAATTTATTAAACTTTTTAGCAGTTTTATAAGTGATTTTCTGTCTGGAAAAATAAACTGGCGACGTTCTTGCCTAGAAATATTAAAATGGATAGAAGCAAATTTCACTGGGAGAAAATCGTCACCAATCTTTATGCGGCATATATTAATAAAGTACTGTACATTTACGTTACTTAATGCAACTTTTTAGCAGTTTTTTAAGTGAGTTTGTCTGGAAAATATAAACAGGGGAGGTTTATGCCTAAAATATTAAAATGAGTAGAGGCAAATTTCACTGGAAGGGCATTGTTACAAGGATGGTAACATTACATACAAAAACACCTTTGATACAGTGGATCATGATATATCATCACCAATTACAGTATTTGGTTTTGGTAAACTTCCATTTGGCTGAATTAGGTGCATAATAAAAGAAGTTCACTGGGAGATGGAGTTTGATTATTTAATGATTATGTGACTTCAGCATATATGATACAGTATTTTGGCTAATATGGAGGGCTTCACAGCAGCTTCTCCCGTCTCAGTTATAGTAAGTTTGCCCACGGCATGTGATAAGTTATGCTAGGTTAGGTTAAGGTTAGGTTAGGTTAGGTTAACTTAACTTAACTTAACGTTAACTTATAAATAAAACTTTTTAAAACATTTGCCATAAATACGACCGTCTCAGTATAAAACATTGAAATTGTGGCGTTTATAAATGTGTTTTCTCTGAAAACCAAAATTTTTAACCCGTGACAATATAACAGGGGCATATCAGCACTTAAGCCATTCCCCAATATTGTATGCATTACTGTACATAAGTTATATTTGAAAATTATATTGGAAACCTTATTAAATTTATATTTCCACTGAGTTTGTAACTAACAAGCTTTCTACAAGTATTTTTATTTTGTAAAATCTTTTCCTCCCCAATCAAATGGACTAATAAATCACGTTCTCTCTGCGATATAGGACTTGCCCTTGATGATTGGGAGGGAAAAAAGTCCATAATAAGAGCGCAGTACTCTTAATTTTGGCGCCAACGAAGGTAAACAAACACACGAATAAGACGACCCATAATGCATCAGCGAAAAGACGACCCATAATGCATCAACGAGAAGACGACCCATAATGCATCAGCGAAATGGAGAGTATTACCAAACCTACCCTACTTGGTCCCACACGAAGGGGAAGAGGTTCGAACAATTAAAAATACCTCTTGAAAGAACAATCCCTTCAAGAAGACTCCTCGTCCGAGAGGGAAGATGTAGTTTAATAATACGGGCGTCAGCATACACTGATGGCCACTCAGTAGGGATGAGCGTCTTAGCAAGAGTTGACGGCCACTCAGTAGGGATAAGCTGGTTGTGTTTGGGTCTCGGGCGCAGTAATTCTCAAAGGTACATTTAGGAGTCGTATATTTGCATAAGCGGGACACTCGATGCATAGAAATGGCGGGAGACAGAGAGCAGTGTGTGTGTGCGTGTGTGTGTGTGTGCGCGTGTAATACAGATTCTGTTTGTGGGTGATTCTCTCTTGTTTGTGTGTGTGTGTGTGTGTGTGTAATACAGATTCTGTTTGTGGGTAATTCTCTCTTGTTTGTGAGTGTGTGTGTGTGTGTGTAATACAGATTCTGTTTGTGGGTGATTCTCTCGTGTGTGTGTGTGTGTGTGTGTGTGTGTGTGTGTGTGTGTGTGTAATACAGATTCTGTTTGTGGATGATTCTCTGTTTGTGTGTGTGTGTGTGTGTGTGTGTGTGTGTGTGTGTGTAATACAGATTCTGTTTGTGGGTGATTCTCTCGTGTGTGTGTGTAATAATAATAATAATAATAATTGACGGTTTATTGAAAAAGTTCTGCAGCCCGAAGGCTGAA
>NW_024748144.1:0-7313 GCF_018991925.1 Homarus americanus
TCCAGGCCTCCCAGGTACACCTCATACACTCCCAGGTACACCTCAGACACTCCCAGGTTCACCTCTGACACTCAGGTACACTTCAAGCCTCCCAGGTACACCTCTGGCTCTCCCCAGGTATACTTCTGAAACACTCCCTGGTACACCTCTGTGCTCCCATGTACCTCCGACACTCCCAGGTGCATCATCTCCAGGTGCACCCAACCTCCCAGGCCTCCTCAGGCACTCCCTGGTACACCCCTGACACTCAAGTTCTGCTTGACACTCCCAGGGCTCACTGATACTCCCATTTTCGACACTCCCAGGTACACCTCCCAACACTCCAAGGTACCCCAACACTCCCAGGTACTCTCTGACACTCTGGTACACCCCTAGGCTCCCGTGCCACTTCTGGCCTCCCAGGTACTTCCTCTGGCCTTTCTCAGTACTCCCAGCCTCCCAAGAATGCTCCTGCAGTACTCCCTGGTACACCACTGACACTCCCAGGTACACCTCTGCCTCCCAGGTACAGACACTTCCAGTGCACCTCCAGACACTCCCAGGCCTCTCCAGCACTCCTGGAACACCTCTGACACTCCCAGATAAATCTCTGATGCTCCCTGGTACACCTCTGACCTCCCAGGTGCCTCAGACACTTCCTGGTACACCTCAGGCACTCAGGTACACCTAGACCTTCAGGTACACCTCACACACTCCCAGGTACACCTCTCTACCTTCCAGGTACTCCTCTGACACTCGCTGGGAGACTTCTCTGGCTTTCGTTTGTCCTCAGGCCTCCCATTTGTCCTTCTCCCAGGTACCTCAGGCCTCCCAGTTCTCTGGCCTCCCATTTACTTGGCCTCCCATTATGCCTCTGGCTCCCAGGTTGCCTCCAGGCTCTCCTGGTACATCGGCGCTTTTCCTTGTGCACTCAGACCTCCCAGGTACAAATCCGACTCTTAGGTGCACCCATGCCTCCCAGGTGCTCCTCAGACACTCCCTGGTACCTTGCACTCAGTGCATGAGCCTCCAGGAACTCCACTGATGCTCCCAGGTACCTCTGACCTCCCAGGTGCACCTCCAGCATACAGGTGCACAGCTGCTCCCAGGTGCTCCTCTGACGCTCTCTGGTGCCTGTGCACTCCCAGGTAGTCCTCTGGCTCTGTTGCACCTCTGCCTCCAGTGTTTTCCTCTGATACTCCTGGTACACCACTGACGCTCCCAGGTACACCTCCGCCTCCCAGGTCATTTTTACCTCCCAGGTACTCCTCAGGCACTCCTGGTACACCTCTGACACTCCTTCTGATACTCCTGGTACACCTCAGGCCTCCCAGGTACCTCAGGCCTCCAGGTACCTCTGTCTCCCAGGTACAACCTGGCCTCCCAGGACTCCTCTGCCTCCCAGGTTCTCCTCTGGCCTCCCAGGTACCTCCCAGCAATCCCAGGCACACTCTGGCTTCTCCCAGGTACCCTGTCACTCTCAGGAGCACCTCCGACGCCTCCCAGGTACACCTCCTCTCAGGTTTCAGACACTTCCAGGTGCCTCAGACTCCTTGGGCCACCTGAGCACTCCCAGCTACGCCTCCACTCCAGGTGCACCTCCTCCCAGGTGCTCCATGACACTCGCTGGGACTTCTCTGCTCTCGCTGGGACACCTCGGGCACCTCCCAGGTGCACCTCAGGCACTCCCAGGTACACCTCAGGCCTCCCAGGTTCACCTCTGAGCACTCCCAGGTCACCTGACACTCTCAGGCCTCCGACACTCCAGGTACACCTCCCAGCCTCCAGGTACACCTCAGACACTTCCAGGTACACCTCAGACACCCCAGGTACACCTAAGACTCTCCCAGGTACACCTCACACACTCCCAGGCCTCACACTTCCAGGTGCTCCTCTGACACTCGCTGGGGCTTCCTCTGGCACTCGTTGGTGCACCTCAGACACTCCCAGGTACACCTCATACCTCCCAGGTACACCTCAGACACTCCCAGGTTCACCTCTGCCTCCCAGGCGCACCATGAGCACTCCCAGGTTTTACCTCTGGCTCTCCAGGTATACCTCAAGCTACTCCCTGGTACACCTCTGACACTCCCATGTACCTCCGACGCCAGGTGCATCGGCCTCCCAGGTGCACCAGGTGCTCCCAGGCCTCCCTGGTACACCCCTGACACTCCAGGTATACTTTGACTTGCTCCCAGGAACTCCTGATCTCCAGGTGCACCTCTGACCTCCCAGGTGCCTCAACTCCCAGGTACCTGGCCTCCAGGTGCTCTCTGACCTCTCTGGTTACCCCAGCCTCCCAGGTACACTTCACAGCCTCCCAGGTACTCCTCTGGCCTCTCTGGTACACCTCTGGCCTCCCAGATACTCCTCTGGTCTCCCTGGTACACCACGAACGCTCCCAGGTACACATCTTTCACTCCTGGTTCTCCTCTGGCCTCCCAGGCACACCTCAGGGCCTCCCAACTGCACCTCAGACACTCCCAGGTACACCTCTGACCTCCCAGTACACCCCTGACACTCTCAGGGACTCTCCGCCTCCCACTCCTCTGTACTCCAGGTACACCTCCTGACACTCCCAGGTGCATCCTCCCAGGCACCCCTGACCTCTCCGGACACCTCCGACCTCCCAGGTACCTCCCTGGCACTCCAGGTTGTCTCTGACACTCCTGGGCACCTCTGACCTCCCAGGTACCTTTCACTTCCAGGTACCCTCTGACACTCCCAGGTACACCCTCTGATACTCCCAGTATGCCTCTGGCCTCCCAGTGTGGCCTCCCCGAATACACCGCTGACACTGCCCATTTCCGTTGACCTCCATGTGCACCTCAGACCTTCCAGGTACACTTCAGCACTCCCAGGTACACCTCACACTCCCAGGTACCTCTCACCTCCCAGGTAATCCTCTGACCTCGCTGGGGACTTCTCTGGCTCTCGTGTGCACCTCAGACACTCCCAGGTACCCTCAGACACTCCCGCCATGCACCTCAGGCACTCCCAGGTTCACCTCTGCCTCCCAGGTACACCTTGACACTCCCAGGTGCCCGTGACACTCCCAGGTGCCTCCTGCTCTCCCAGGTGTGCCTCAGACACTCCCAGGTACCTCTGACACTCCAGGTACCCTCCGGCACTCCCAGGTGACACATCCGACACTCCAGTACACCCACTCCCAGTACTCCTCAGGCCTCCTGGTACCCTGACACTTTCAAGTACAACCTGACACTCCAGGGACTCCTCTGCACTCCAGGTGCTCTCTGTCCTCCCAACATTGCACCTCTGACAATCCCAGGTGCTCTGACGCTCCCAGGTACACCCCTGACACTCTCGAACACCTCCGACACTTCCAAGTACCTCCTAACACTCACAGGTACACCTCAGACACTTCCAGGTACACCTCAGGCACTCCCAGGTATGCCTCTGGCCTCCCAAGTACACCCCTGGCACTCCCAGAGACTCCTCTAACCTCCCAGGTGCTCCTCTGACACTCCCAGGTACACCTCTGACACTCGCAGGTACATCAGCCTCCCAGGTACAAACCTGACACTCTCAGGGCCTCCTCCGACCTCCCAGGTACCTCCTGGCCTCCAGGTACACCTTTGACACTCAAGTTATACCTCTGACACTCCATCTGTACCTCAGATGCTTTCAGGTACACCTGGGCTCTCCCAGGTACACCTCTGTGCTCCTAGTTTACCTCTGACCTCCCAGTGCCTCCGGCTTGCTCCAGAGTGCTCCACACACTCCCAGGTACACCTCTCACCTCCCAGGTACTCTCTGACACTCTGGTGCCTCTCTGGCCTCCCGGGAACACCTCAGACACTCCCAGGTACAGCCCAGACACTCCCAGGTACACCTCAGGAACCTCCCAGGTTCACCTCTGAGCCTCCCAGGTACACCCCATGCCTCCCAGGTACCTCTGGCTCTCCCAGGTATGCCTCGAACCTCCCAGGTACACCTCCTGACACTCCAGGTACACCTCCGAGCACTCCCAGGTACACATCCGACACTCCCAGGTACACCCATTACACTCCCAGGTGCTCCTCAGACCTTCCCGGGTACACCCGACACTCCCAGGTGCCACTTCTGACACTCCCAGGTACACCTCTGACCTCCTGGTACACCTCTGACACTCCCAGATAGTCCTCTGATGCTCCATTGTACCTCAGACACTCCGGTACCTCAGACACTCGGTGCTCCTCTGACACTCCCAGGTACACCTCTGACAATCCCAGGTACACATTTGACACTCCCAGGTACACCTGACACTCTCAGGAACACCTCCGACACTCCCAGGTACACCTCTGCCTCCCAGGTACACCTCAGACACTTCCAGGTACCTCATGCTCCCAGGTACACCTAAGACAATCCCAGGTACACCTCACACACTCCCAGGTACACCCTCGCCACTCTCAGGTGCTCCTCTGACACTCGCTGGGACTTCTCTGGCACTCCTTAGTACACCTCAGACCTCCCAGGTACCTCTGACACTCCAGGTGCCTCAGGCCTCCCAGGTTCACCTCTGACACTCCCAGGTACACCTCTGACACTCCCAGGTACACCTCGGCACTCCCAGGGTACACCTCTGGCTCTCCCAGGTATGCCTCAGGCACTCCCAGGTACACCTCCTGACACTCCCAGGTACACCTCCGACACTCCCAGTGCCATCCGACCTCCAGGTACACCCATTACACTCCCAGGTACTCCTCAGACACTCCCTGGTACACCCCTGGCCTCCCTGGTACACCTCTGGCCTCTCCAGCCTCTCCTGATGCTCCATGTTACCTCAGACACTCCAGGTACACCTCAGACACTCCCAGGTACACCTCTGAGCCTCCCAAGTACAACCCTGACACTCCCAGGCTCTCTACTCCAGGTACTCCTCTGACACTCCCAGGTACACCTCTGACAATCCCAGGTACACATCTCGGCACTCCCAGGTACACCCCTGACACTCTCAGGAACACCTCCGACCTCCCAGGTACACCTCTAACACTCCCAGGTACACCTCAGACACTTCCAGGTACCTCAGACACTCCCAGGTATCCTCCTGACCTCCCTTGGGAACCTCTGACACTCCCAGATAATCCTCTGATACTCCTGGTACACCTCTGACACTCCAGGTGCACCTCAGACACTTCCAGTACCTCAGACACTCCCAGGTACACCTAAGACACTCCCAGGTACCTCCCCTCCCAGGTACACCTCTCACACACTTCCAGGTACTCCTCGGCACTCATGGAGACTTCTCTGGCACTCGCTGGTACCTCCAGACTCTCCCAGGTACCTCATACCTCCCAGGTACACCTCAGGCCTCCCAGGTTCACCTCTGACACTCCCAGGTACCCCGCTGGCCTCCCAGGTACACCTCTGGCTCTCCCAGGTATGCCTCAGCACTCCCTGGTCATCTGACACTCCCTTTTCCGACCTCCCAGGTACAGTCCGACACTCCCAGGTGCACCGCAGACCTCCCAGGTCTCCTCAGACACTCCCCTGGTACACCCTGACACTCCAGGTACACCTTGACCTCCCAGAACTCCACGGTCTCAGGTACACCTCTGACCTCCCGTTGCACCTCCAACCTCCCAGGTACACCCCAGCCTCCCAGGTACTCCTCTGACACTCTCTGGTACCTGGCCTCCCAGGTACACTTCTAAAGCCTCCCAGGTAATCCTCTGACACTCTCTAGTACACCTCTGACACTCCCAGATACTCCTCTGATACTCCCTGGTACCACAGCGCTCCCAGGTACACATCTTACCTCCCTGGTTCTCCTCTGACACTCCCAGGTACACCTCAGACACTCCCAACTACCTCAGGCCTCCCAGGTACACCTCTGACCTCCCAAGTACACTGCTCTCAGGGACTCCTCCCAGCCTCCCAGTGCTCCTCTGACCTCCCAGGTACACCTCTGACCTCCCTGGTACACCCCTGGCCTCCTAGGTACATCTCTGACACTCTTTGTTGCACCTCTGACCTCCCAGGTACTCTCCCAGCCTCCAGGTACCTCTGACACTCCCAGGTACACATCTGACCTCCCAGGTACACCTTTGACACTCAGGTACCCTGCCAGCCTCTCCAGTGCACGCTGACCTCCCAGATACACACGCTTCAGCACTGCCAGGTACAGTTGACACTCCATGCTTGCCTCAGACACTTCCAGGTACACTTCAGGCCTCCCAGGTACCTCAGACACTCCCAGGTTCACCTCTGACACTCCCAGGTACACCCCTGACACTCTCAGGACACCTCCGACACTCCCAGGTTCACCTCTGTTGCTCCCAGGTACACCTCAGACACTTCAGGTACACCTCCAGACACCCCAGGTACACTATGACCTCCAGGTACACCTCCACACACTCCCAGGTACACCTCTCACACTTCAGGTACTCTCCTGACTCTCTGGGACTTCTGGCACTCGCTGGTACCTCAGGCACTCCCAGGTACCTCATGCCTCCCAGGTACCTCAGACACTCCCAGGTTCACCTCTGACCTCCAGGTACACGCTCACCTCCCAGGTACACCTCTGGCTCTCCCAGGTATGCTCAAACACTCCCTGGCACCTCTGGCACTCCATGTACCTCAGACACTCCCAGGTACACATCCGACCTCCCAGGTGCACCACCCAGCCACTCCCAGGTGCTCCTCAGGCACTCCCTGGTACCCCTGACCTCCAGTTACACCTTTGACCTCCCAGGAACTCCTGATACTCCCAGGTACCTCCGAGCCTCCCAGGTACCTCCAACCTCCAGGTACACCCTGACACTCCCAGGTACTCTCTGACACTCTCTGGTACACCTGGCTCTCCAGGTACACTTCATGACACTCCCAGGTACTCTCTGACGCTCTCTGGTACACCTCTGACCTCCCAGATACTCCTCTGATACTCCTGGTACACCACTGCGCTCCCAGGTACACATCTTACACTCTGGTTTCTCCTCTGACCTCCCAGGTACCTCAAACCTCCCCTACACCTCAGGCCTCCCAGGTACCTCTGCGCTCCCAAGTACACCCCCAACACTCTCAGGGACTCATCTGATGCTCAGGCCTCTCCTGACACTCCCAGGTACACCTCTGACACTCCCAGGTACCTCTAACTCTCCAGGTACACCCCTGACTTGCTCTCCGGAACACCTCCGACACTCCCAGGTACCTCTGACACTCCAGGTGCATCTCTGACACTCCTGGTACACCTCTGGCTCCTCCCAGGTACACCTCTGACACTCCCAGGTGTCCCTCTGACACTCCCAGGTACACCTCTGTGCTCCCAGGCATCCTCTGACACTCCCAGGTACACACGCTGACACTCCCAGATGCACCTCTGACCTGCCAGGTGC
>NW_024748145.1:0-5000 GCF_018991925.1 Homarus americanus
CGTGTTACATAAAATTCTCACATCCAGAAGCAGTCGTGTAAAGCCACGGCTCTGTGTCTCCCACTACAGTTACCTTCCTAACCTCCTGCTCCTTCCTCTGTCATCTTCCCCGCTCTGACTTTCGCTACCAACAACTTTTGGAGCTTCTAAACTTGGAAAAAAAAAGCCTTGTATTCATACAAAAGAGAAAACAGAAACTACTGCATTATACAAAAATTAGACATATATAATGTTGTTACACATCTGACTAAATTACAAAACGTATTTCATTTTGTTTAACGCGAGAAGATAAAAGGTTAATACATCACATCAAACTCTAGAATATATTACATATTACATTAAATGCAGCACCTGAATCAAGAAGGTCTTACATTAATGCAACACACCAGAAACCGTAACGTATTGCATTATATACGAGTGCAGGAGCCAGGTGGTACCGTCTTGAGGCAACACACAACACAACGATACATTACATTTAATTCAAAAGCAAACAGTCCTAGTACTATTATTATACTGCCTAGATCTGCGGAGTAGGGTATAGTTTCGGTCATAACTGCCTGTTCTTTTGTCTGTGTGGGTCCTTGTGAGGCACTTTCGGTAGCTGGCTGTCGTCCATCTCAACTAAACTTCTAAAACTTCCTCCTTTACTGTAATTCAACTCTGTGTTAAGACTACTTCATCATCTTTGCGCTTAAAAACATCTTCAACAAAATATAATTATGAGTTCAGGAGGAATACCAGGCAGGGGAAGCATAGGTGAGTTTAAGAAGAATAAATGCTGAATAAGCACTCAAGAGCTCAGGCGCGGAACAAGGGATTTCGGACGACTGAGAATATGACGACGAAAGCTGGTGGACATGTCAATATTGTACTGACGTGTAGTCCCCAATTTAGTTTGTTATCTATAGTGACGCTGAAGAGCTTGGTGGAGTCTACAACCTGGAGTGTGTTGGGGCCCAGTGTGGTGGAGGGAGACGGGACGTGGTCGGGGAAGAGGTTGATGTGCATAACCGTGTGTGTGTGTGTGTGTGTGTGTGTGTGTGACCACCTTAGGCCAGCAACCATCTGAGATTTTGCCAAGTACGTAACTGTGTAAAATTTGATTACTCTTTATTTGAACACTGTGATCAGTTCCCAAGTTATGTTTTACTTAAACCATATTAGCTAAAACATATTAACACACTTACGAGAGGTGAAGTACGTCTCATCTTCCACTCAAAGTAGCTGGTCTTAAATGCCACACCTTGAGGACTCCTAGAAAAAAATACAGAAGAGGAAAGGCAAGATTATTCTCTCTCCTTCCTACTCCACATATCAAGACACGCTCAACACACTGACCCTCTCGGCTCTCTCTGATCATCACCACGACCTAATCTGTAAGTCTGAGGAGCTCCTGCACCATCCTCGTCTCCGTGTTCTCCTTCCGCCCTAAACCTCGTCCGCGAATTGTTGTTCGATACAACAACCGCATCCAGCCCATACGAGCATGTAGTGATCGCTATAAGAACAGCCCAGTCCCAACCATTGTTCACTCCCAGTCAATCTTACTTTTGTATTGCAACTGTGCTGAAACTCTGTTATAAATTATATATTATATTTGTATCATAAATTTCAATTGTATAACACCTGTCAATCCAGCAACCCACTCACGATTAGGTAACTTTTGTCATCTCTGTTTACTGTATATGTTCAGTGATTTGGCTGCCATGTTGTTTCAATATGCCGTTAATTATTATTGTTGTTGTTGAACACACACACATACACACACACACACACACACACACACACACACACACACACACACACACATACATCAACCTCTCCTCCGACGTTGTCCCACCTCCTTCCATTACTTTAGGTCCCAACACACTCCAGGTTGTAGATTCCACGAAGCTCCTCGGCGTCACCATAGACAACAAACTAAATTAGAAACCACACGTCAGTGAAGTTGTCAAATCCTCCAGTTTCCGTTTCCACCTCCTCCGCCGACTCAAGTCCCTCGGAGTTCCTACACACGAGCTCCTCAGTGTTTACTCAACATTCATACTTCCCAAGCTCACCTATGCCTCCCCCACCTGGTCTTCCTCCCTAAATGCCACACAACGTAAGCACCTAGAAAAAGTGCAAAAGAGGGCATGCAAGATTATTCTCTCCCTTTCCTACTCCACATCAAGAAGCGCTCAACACACTGACCCTTTCGAATCTCACTGACCATCACCACGACCTCATCTGCAAATTTGGTAAGAAGCTTCTACACCATCCTCGACACCGGCTCCTACTACCACCTGAGATCCCTACCCCGAGAAATGCTGTTCGACAGCACAACCGCATCCAGCCCATACGTGCACGAACTGATCGCTATAAGAACAGCCCAGTCCCAACCATTGTAAAAATTATCAATAACTTGTAATAAACCAGCGTATTCACTCCCAGTAAATACTACTTCTTGCACTGTCACTATGTTGAAATGCCCTGTATTTGAGCTTTTCCCCATCTAGTTATTATATATCTTATTTATATCACTTATGTTATTTGTATATTATTTGTAATTCGAAACCCATTCCCCAGATATGTAACTGTATATTTTCAGCCGTCTGGCTGCCAAGCTCTTTCAATAATCCGTTAATTATTATTATTATTATTATTATTACACACACACACCAACACACACACACACACACACACACACACACATACACACACACACACACACACACACACACACACACACACACACACACACACATACACACACACAGACACACACACACACACACACACACACACACACACACACACACACCAACACACACACACACACTAGGCAGCTCTTGTAAACTCTAAAACTCTTGATTATTTACAAGCCTGGTCCGTATACCATCCGTTTTATTATCACAAAACTTTGCTATCAGCCTGACACGACCACTATAATGCTCCCTAAGACCAAAGATGCTGAACTAGTACGATACAATGTGGTCAATCTGTGAAAGGCGTCAGTATTAATGGGATTTATTCTCACAATGATTATAGAACACAATTCATCGTTCATTATCCAGAGTTAACGTCAACTGGTGTAGCTTTCACTTGGGTTGAGTGTGTAAAGTTGTCTTTAATTTCACGGTGGGAAGGAATTGACTTGATGGGGACTTGAGCCACCAACCCGAAGCACCTCTCAATATTTATTACGAGTCTCTAAGTGTCTAAGGCATGGGTTAATGGGTAGGTATTGGACCCGTAATGATGTCGCTTCGATTTATCTTAATTACAGGTTAATGAGCCAAGACGTATTAGAGCGACAGGTGAAGGGGAAGTCCTTACACCGTCACTCAGGTGTGTGTGTGTGTGGGGGGGGGGGGGGGGGTAGGGGGTCGGGTACGCGTGTAGGAAAAAAGCAGGACAAAACCCCCTTGGACAAAACCCCCTTGGATAAAACCCTCTTATTTAGACAAAAAGTCCCCATTTTTTTCTATTTTCAGAATTTAAGTCCATTTTAATAATTTTATACGGGTAAAGAACACCATAAAGACAGCTGCTTCGACCACCAGAGGCAGACCTGCACATATCGTTTACCCCCCCCAGGACAAATACTAATAAGATATTTTTAAACCGTAATTGTTATTATTTTTTTATTATTTATAGTTTGTGAACACTTCTCTGACATGTAAGATGTTACATTTATTGCGTTTATTATATCATAAGACTAACTTAACCTAACCTAACCCAACCCCCTCTAAATAAGGAGGTTTTTTTCCTACTTTGCACTTTACTTGAGGTGGGTTTTGTCCAGCGGGGGGTTTTGTCCGGACCCCATGGGGAACATGTTTGTGTAATAATAATAATAATAATAATAATAATAATAATAATAATAATAATAATGATAATAATAATAATAATAATAATAATAATAATAATAATAATAATATTAATAATAATATACTGGTTTATTTACAGAAAATACAGTAGGAGCCAGAGGTTGAAAATACACACTGAACAGAGATGACATTTTGTATATTGTGACATGAGAGAGTGGGTCGCCTACCACAAGCTCTCATAGCGAAAGGAAGAAACAAGTTAGTCACAGAAACGTCAGGACTAAGGCAGCTGTGGTAGCGGACAACTGCACGAGGCGGGATTAAAATTATCGCTCTCGCTTCAGCCGTGGGGAGAGAAAAAGAGAGAGAGAGAGAGAGAATGGTGACTGAAACCATTTGACTGATTTCTAGGACAGTCAGTAAGCGGTAGACAACTAACACACTACATTAATTTGTTAGCCACAGCCATTAGCGAATCTCTCTCTCTCTCTCTTTCTCGCCGCTCAGAAAAATAAAGATGAACTGATTTTACATAAAGTCTCTGACCTGGTTATGAAAATAAATAATTGGCAGAAACTTATAAAAAAATATACACAAAACATTCTCTTGGTCATTAAAACTGTTGGTGACTTTCCAGACTAAGTCCATGTCTAGACAGCACAGGACAGGTGGCGTTGTAGTCGTGTTTTAAAAGTCGTCTAATGGTATAATTTCTCACTGGCTTTTGTTACTGTTTTATTTGTTACCTAAAGTAAAGCGCCGTGAGGTTTTCGTAATTTACCTCAATGAACTTGGCTCACCGTTATCAGACCACTTAATGCCTTTTACAGTGTCATATTAGTTCGTACTTGTTAGTAAGTCCCATAAGCCTGACAGCGTAGATGCGGCAAGCCTCAAGACTAAACCTTCAGTACACGAGGAGACAGTACGGCAGACACTGTACTCGTCCGTCTTCACATCCCCAACAGCAATATTAAGTACCCGTTCTCAGCTGGGTGGACTAGAGGTACACGGATCACATTCCTCAGTTTCTACACCACAAACAAAGTACTTGAGATCGTAGCAATATATACTTAAAGCTATCAGGAGATTTGTTTGTGTATTTTGACGGTACTTCGGCGTTAATTGTGTACTGTGAATCTATAGGAGGAAGGTTATACCAGAGAGCTTGTGAAGACCAAGAGAAGG
>NW_024748145.1:7500-20861 GCF_018991925.1 Homarus americanus
AGGCTCACCGGCCTGTGGACACGCCATGACGCCTACCAACCACTGTTCAACTGCCTTGCGGATACCTTGGTAGGTATTTTTTTTACGGTAATAGCCCACCCGGGCACAGGTCATCGACCCACAACAGGGCCTAGGGGCGAAAAAATAAGAGTGAAAAGACTACGGGAATAAAACCCAAACGAAAAATCTGCTGTGGAGCCCCGCATCAGGCAGACATGCTTACAAAGCTCCAATAAGACCCCAACGGCAGAATAGGTGGAGAAATGACCAATAGGGGAACACAACGACTACACTGGCGGAAGAAGGCAATGCCTGGTGGACAGGCTACTAAGGCAAAATCCAACAAATTGGGCTATCGGCAGTCCATTACAACTCTCCCTCTCCCCAGCCGTTGCAGCTGCCTGCACCACTGGATCAGGAAAAGGGAGAGCCAAGATGTGTGGTTGCAGCCTGCGCTCCTTCCTCACCACATAAATCAACTCGCACACAGCCATCATCTAGAACATCGTACTTTTCACCATCATCAGAACCCCTAAGCCCCCAAAAGTCCTAAGGCGACGGACGAGTGGCGACGGGGACAGGTAAAGATCATTGCTGGGAGTCTCTAGTCACAACTCTGCACATGGCTCTCTCAATAAACCATTAAATATTATTATTATTATTATTAGTAGTAGTAGTAGTTGTATTATTAGTATTATTATTATTATTAAACAAGAATTGACGCTTTATTGCGACAAAACGGCAGCACACCCCCAAATGATACTGTAAAGTGCAACGACGGATGTAGCAACTGTCAAAGAACTTGGGGGAAAAAGTAACTACAGCGCAGGAGGTGGGCGCCTCAAACTGGCTAACAACGTTACCGATAAGGTGCAAAAGGCTCCATCCTTAATAAACAAGTATTTACTGGAGCCATTGCTCTAAGGTATGGTTGGCTAGTAGAAATCATGCCCACCCAATATGTGTGTGACTCATCCCACGACAGTGACCACGCCCTGGTGTGCAAGAAGGGGGGCTTCGTATGCATGAGGCATGACTCAACAAATATGCTGAAGGAAATCTGCCACGATGTCATGGTGGAATCGGCTCTCCTCCCCGTGGAAGGTGAGAACCTCTATCACAGAACTTCCAATGTATCCAACGAAGCCATTTGTGGAAGTCAGCACTCAAGGATTCCGGACACGGGGACAGAGAGCCTTCTTAAATGTCAGGATATTCAACGCCATGACGGTATGTCACCGTAACCTATCTCTTGAGGCTGCACACAAGAGGAAGGAGAACAGAGGGTAACACAGAGAATTCAGAACGTGGATCAGGGCAGCTCCTCCCCTTTGGTATTCACAACCTCTGTCGGGATGGGACTAAGTGCAAGATGCTTCTATGCAAGACTGTCCGAGGTGTTGTCGAAGCAGAAGCAGCAGCCCAGAAGCTACGCTGCAGCCTAGTTGAAATGTCGACTGTCCTCTCTGCTTAGGTCTGCATTGCTTTACCTCAGAGGAACGAGATCTTGAGTCTCAATGCTGCCAACAGTTGCAGATATTGACTACGAGGCAACAGTCACTAAATGCCACATAGATCTGCGGCTCAACTAACTCAACACAGCCAGGGTAGCTACTTATGTATTAGCATATTTAATATTAAGGTAATGAAATGGCGGCAAAGGTGTGGCTATTGGGGAAGGCTGGAAGCCCTCACTGACCACATAATAGCCCAGAATGCAACAGGGGAAGTGGACACCAGCGAAGTTAATAAGATCCGTAGGTCCATTACAACAGATCGGCAGCACTGCCAAAATGACATGTTGCAGCAACTATTGCTGCATGTTCCAGAAAATTTGACAAAAAAAGTAGCTATAGCGCAGGAGGTGGGCGCCTCGAACTGGTTAACTACGTTACCAATAAGGGCAAATGGTTTCAGCCTTAACAAACAAGAATTTACAGATGCCATTGCTCTAAGGTACGGTTGGCCAGTAGATGGTTTGCCCTCCCAATGCGTGTGTGGCTCTCCCTATGATGGCGATCACGCCATGGTCTGCAAGAAGGGGGGCTTCATATGCATGAGGCATGACGAGGTAAGGGATCTCACAGCAAATATGTTGAAGGAAATCTGCCGGGACGTCATGGTAGAACCGACCCTCCTTCCACTGGATGGCGAGATCTTCCAACACAGGACATCAAACACATCTAACGAAGCCCGTGTGGACGTCAGTGCTCGAGGATTCTGGACGCGGGGACAGCGAGCCTTCTTCGACATCAGAATTTTTGATCCCATGGCCGTTTGTCACCGTAACCTAGCTCTCGACGCTGCACATAGGAGGAACGAGAACGACAGAAGAAGGGCATATGGGGAGAGAATTCAAAGTGTCGATCAAGGCAGCTTCACTCCGCTGGTGTTCACAACCTCTGGTGGGATGGGCCCAAGTGCAAGATGTTTCTACGCCAGACTCGCGGAGCTGATCTCCGAACAGAAGCAGCAGCCCAGAAGTTATGTCACAGCCTGGATGAGATGTCGACTGTCCTTCTCTCTCCTTCGGTCGGCTTTGCTCTGCCTCAGGGGAACGAGAGCTTCTGCCCCTACTCCGACAACTGCTGCAGATATCGACTATGAGGCTACAGTCACCGAATGCCGCATGGATCTGCGGCTCAACTAATTTAACACAGATAGGATAGTTTCTTATGTATTAGGATATTTAATATTAAGGTAAATAAATGGTGGCGAAGGTGTGGCTATTGGGGGAGGCTGGAGGCCACGTAGTAGTAGTAGTAGTAGTAGTAGTAGTAGTAGTAGTAGTAGTAGTAGTAGTAGCGTGCGTGCGTGAGCGTACGTGTGCGTGTGTGAGAGAAATAGTAAAGTGAATGAGTGAAATGAGGAGACAGGCGGAGTAAAGAGAGTGAGTGTGAGTGAGTGAGTGAGTGAGTGAACCAAGCAAGTGAGAGTGAGTGAGTGAGTGAGTAGTATGAGTTTAGTGTCAGGGTGAAGTAGTATGAGTTTAAGGGGGATTCCTATTCCACTGATCACCTGGACCTATTAATGTCTATTCTTTCTCCGCGTCTCTCAGGATGATAAATGAATCATATTTCGATGGAGTTAAAGTTCGTGGTGAATATTACAAAAGGATTACGGAGCAGAGGCCACAAAGGGTATTCATCAGCTCCCAATGGTAAGGTAAATGTAGCAATGATTATTAGAGAGGAGTTTCATTAAACCTTGTATGGGTGGGAGGCTGTACGAAGAATATTGCCTGACATAATTATTTACTAGGCGCAATTATGAGGCTGAAATCTTTGAATATCAAATATAATTGCCCTTATAGCCCAGGAACATTAGATTTAGTTACGAACATGATAGAATATATAACATGATGTGGGAGCTTTGAAACAGGCCACTGGTCATTTACACCGGATATTGCACCAATGGGCGTTGACCAGAGGTTGACAGCCGCCCACCGTGCCTCGAGGCTCGCCTTCACTCGACAGTATGTCGATAAGGAGGAGCAATTTGGGGCAAGAGTTGTGTTCAGCCAACAACCTTGGCCGTGTCCATGTGTGGCGCCAAAACAACACAAGGTAACGTACCCATAAGTTTGTTTACAACCTGTAACGTGGTTAATTTTAGTATACTATATATCAAATTACTTTATGAAATACCGTATATCTTGTAGTAAATAACAAATAATAATTTAACATGAAAGTGAAGAATATCACAAAGTGATAAGGTCTACATTATTTTACCTGAAATACTGAACTGTCAACCCGTCCAGTACTGCCCCGTAAGACCCAGTGGCGAGTTACGGACGGACGGACGGACAGAACCATTGCTATACCGTACAGTATATCCCCAAACTTTCGGTCCGGGAGGAATACTGAGAGAAATAAATTTACCGCCGGTCAACAACGCTCCTGATACAGTAAAACGAATGACTTTCTGTCTTCATAAAACTTACAAACATTGGTGTTTGACGCAAGTTTAGGAAAATGTGGCATCCCTAAAAATTACACCGAAAAATACTTTATGTTCTTGAAACACGAGGAGGTGGTCTAATGCTCCCGAGGTGTGAGGACGTTCCTGAGGCATGAGTGTGAGGACGTTCCTGAGGCATGAGTGTGGGGACGTTCCTGAGGGTAAAAGCGTAACGTTCCTTTAAAACTGTTGTGGAACGAGAAGGACTCCAGACTTAGCTGATGAATAAAACGATAACCAATGAATATGATAACTTGGCCGTACCTGAGATATGGTGTGTTAATGTCCCACGAAGAGCTGTTTTAACTCACACTTACCTGGAAAAAGAAAAGGAAAATATAGTTGACATTATCTGCCGTCTAACCCCACCCCACAAGCCTATATGATTATTAACACTTAACTCACAGGAACAGCTAGGACAGAACCAATGATCTTAAGCATTAGTTTATACCAAATGAATGATTAAGAGAACTTGTTCAATATGTCAACAACACAACAGAGGGATAGTTACCTTGTGCTGATGGGAACCCTGGTGCCATACAGGGTCACCTCCAGGCACCGTCTTGACACTTTTATGACACCTCATGGCACTTGACGTCACCTTGCTGTACTCCATGACACAGTTTGCCTCCTGCAACACTGAGAGACTTCACAGCACTTTACAACACTTTTCTACACCGTATGAAAATTGTATGTTCCTTGGACACTTTTAAACTATTCAAGACTTCGAGGCTTTATGACACTTTAGGACACTATGAAACTATATGGCTTTTTAAGGGACTTTAGGTCACTGACACTTACGGCACTTCATGACACTTTAGAACACTTTTACACGTTAGAAAAATTCATGACATCTTCAAAACGCGAACACTTTACTACACTTATAAACACTTTACGTTACTTACGAATACGTTATGATACATATGATCACTTCACAATAACTGGGGAAATTTTACGGCACTTAAAATCACTTTTCAAACTAAAGACCACTTTGAGACACTAATAACTACTTTACGGCACTTATAAACACTTTGTGACACTAGATACACTTCATGACACTTATAAACACTTTACTACACTAACAAACACTTGCCGATACTTTTCAGTCCTCGTCAGTTTGAGTTTTCACTTCACCGGCGATAAGCCTTCGTGTACGTCCTTACCGGCACTGAGGTACAGACAACACTGTGTGTCTTGCTAGAGGCCTCTGTTGACATTCTCATATACAGCCAAACGAAGCAGATTCAAGACTTGAGCGAACCGACCAAACCTCGTCCCAGTGTTATAACGGACTGAGTTCGGTCTTGTTTTACTCATTCGTTTCTCCACACATGCAGCTTTAGAGATCTTTGTCTTTATCTGTTCTAATTATAAAGTATAATGACTCATGTTTGGATGATTGAGTATGATGTATCGAAAAGCTGTTCCTGAACCCTCGAACACTTCCGTCTCGATGTCTCAAAGTGGTGACAGACAACTGGTGACGAAAAGTATCCAGAATTATCTATTTTGTTTATCCCGCTTTATTTGCTTACCAAAAACAAACAAATAAACAAACGGAAACAATATAAATCTGTGTTAAACACAAGAAATAACGATAAAACACATATTAAATTATTTTCTTGTTCCGAAAGTCAACGGTTTCGAAGACGTGTGTGTTGTCTGAGGACGACCAACCCAGACCACGACTAAACCAACAGTCTCCACACACCTGTCTGGTATAGTGTGTGGTTTAATATTTTACACAGACTACACATAAACAAAAGAAAGCCAACATCAGATCTTTACGGAAAAGGCAAGAAAATACTATTCAAGTCATGAACCATAATCAAAACAAGTTTGAGCAAGTAACTGTGTTTAATAATTCCAAAGCGTCAGCAGATGAGGTGGCTAAATAGAACTAATTTCAACATCATCTTTATCAAAGTTTATTTCCTCACTCAAACATCCAGCTCTGGTTTATCCTTTCTAACTTCTACAGTTTTCAATATAAGTATAAAGATGTTCTTCCTACATCTAACGAAACAATTAACTATCTAACTGACTGACTCACTCACTCACTAACTGACACACTGACTGATTGACTATTAACTGACTGACTGACTGATTAGCAAACAATATAACTAACTCACTAACTCATTACCCAAGTTACATCAGGTAGAGCCATAACAGATAGAGCCACAACAGGTAGAGCTACACCAGGTAGAGCCACAACAGGTAGAGCCACAACAGGTAGAGCCACAACAGGTAGAGCTACACCAGGTAGAGCCACAACAGGTAGAGCCACAACAGGTAGAGCCACAACAGGTAGAGCCACAACAGGTAGAGCTACACCAGGTAGAGCCACAACAGGTAGAGCCACAACAGGTAGAGCTACACCAGGTAGAGCCACAACAGGTAGAGCCACAACAGGTAGAGCCACAACAGGTAGAGCCACAACAGGTAGAGCCACAACAGGTAGAGCCACAACAGGTAGAGCACAACAGGTAGAGCCACAACAGGTAGAGCCACAACAGGTAGAGCCACAACAGGTAGAGCCACAACAGGTAGAGCCACAACAGGTAGAGCTACACCAGGTAGAGCCACAACAGGTAGAGCCACAACAGGTAGAGCCACAACAGGTAGAGCCACAACAGGTAGAGCCACAACAGGTAGAGCCACAACAGGTAGAGCCACTTCTGCACGTGTTATTACATCTCTGGAGTAAAGAGAGGTCAAATGGCATCAATATCAGGGCAGTAAAAGGTCTCTTATTGCTATTTCGATTGTGATCAAATTGATATCATTTTGTACATGGTTTAATTAGAGTTAAAATTTGTATCCTGGTTGTATAAGACTTTTTCATTATTTTTCTACGAATTATTTATTTACCTTACGACTCTTTTCACAAAATAAATATACATATTATTTTTTTATTTTTCATTTAATTATTTTTAGTTCATGTGGGAGAATATATATTTTTGTGTGGGTATATGTGGGTATATGTGTATGTTTTTGTGGGTATATGTATTTTCGTATGTGTAAGGACGTAAATATATCTGTCAGTGTGATAAAATTACCAAAACACCTAACCATCTCAGTGACTCGGGCACGTGTCTCAAATTACTGTGTGAAGTGAGGTAAGAATGACAGGTAATAAATAGGAAAAGATAACATGAAGAATAGCCACCCTAGCTTAATCACCATAAGAATAAGTTGCTGCAATATATCCTAGGGAGAGAGAGAGAGCGAGCGAGAGAGAGAGAGAGAGAGAGAGAGAGCCAAGACACATCATCACCAGAATGTTGGAGGTTAAAGCAACTGTCTATTCAGAAATTAATTGTTGAATTTAGAACAGGTGAGGGAGCAGTGTCTGTCTGTCTGTCTGTATCTCTCTCTCTCTCTCTCTCTCTCTATAAGGACACACACACACACACAAACAATCACCACCACCAACACCACCACTACCACCATCACCACCACAACCACCACATACCTCCATCACCACCACACTAATGGTTGCCCCTCTTGTAACGAGGATGGCCGGCCCTAGGGCCACCTAGGAGTGAATTTGTTTAAGGTGTAGAAGCTGTCGCCAACACAACAACCACACCCTGAGTTAACGAGCTGCATGACCCAGTGTCAAGGAATAGTCCGAGAAGACCGGACAACTCGCCAACTGCACTGGCTAACCATTACCCTGGAACACAATCCGCAAGTCGATTAACATCCAGGTTCCCAATTACTGCTGGGAAGACAGAGGCTAATGGCGTAAAGAAACTTGACCATAGTTTCACCCTGCCCGGGGATCGAACCCGGAACCACTCGCTTGCGAGGCGAGCTTGCTGACCATTACACCACAGGTCGCCACACACTACCACCACCACCACCATCACCACCTCCATCACTACCACCAACACCACCACCACCACCACCACCAGTATATAACCCGGGTTTAATTCCTCCTGTAATATGACCTTACGACTGAGCTGCATCTCTCACCAGGAAATAATGTAGTGAAGACGAGGAGGAGGAGGAGGAGGAGGAGGAGGAGGAGAAAAATAATTAATTACATTACGACCGAAGGAACATTATATTATTATTGCTCTCTCTCTCCCTCCTCAGTGTCCATATATAAATATTATAATAATTCATGTAACACCACATCACTGGCCTTCCGGTGTTAATATAGAGGAGGTGCAGTGTGTTAACTCCAGGTAGACACCAACAACCAGGCAGCGGTGTTGAAGATCTCGTAAGTTACCTCTCTGTCTCTCTCTGTCTCTCACTCTGTCTATACCGTAATGTTGTAACTCAGTCACCAACAGCCTCGTGCCCAAGCCTTCAGTGTGGATATGAGGAGAGAGAGAGAGAGAGAGAGAGAGAGAGAGAGAGAGAGAGAGAGAGAGATAAGACACCTCAGTACCCGCCGCCACACAGTCTTGGGTCAATATTTACACTACTCAGGGCAGGTCGGGAGACTTTCACGTATATTTCACCAACATCTGTCTTAACGTTTATCTCCCACAAACGTTTTACAAACAAGGGAACGTTATAGTGTTGTCTTAACCCCAACATTAGTGCTCACAATAACAGTCACAATCCCACAATAACACAGTCCCACAAGCCCACAATACCACAGTCACAATCCCACAATAACACAGTCCCACAAGCCCACAATACCACAGTCACAATCCCACAATAACACAGTCCCACAAGCCCACAATACCACAGTCACAATCCCACAATAACACAGTCCCACAAGCCCACAATACCACAGTCACAATCCCACAATACCATAATTACTCAACCACAATCAAGGTGTGTTTGTAAGGTTGTCAACACACTCCAGTAAGAGTTGTTTAGTTATAACTAAAAAATACTTTCCTTTACCACAACAGAAAGACTTTTAAATCACGTTATCAAGTAGTAAGAGAACGTTATCAATATCACTTTCTTAATTCACAGATAAGTGATAATAAATAACATGTTTAAATCACAGAGGAGATTAATATAAATAAAATGTAACACACAACAAGATTTCTGATTTGTTTTCAATATTCTGAATAAATAGATGGAGCCGCTTGCATGCCTTACTCAGTGACATAAGCTCCTGCCTCCGTCACTAACCCGTAAGCAAGTTGTAACCAAACCACACCAGCACAAGACCTCTAAACCACGCACTTGATTTACTCAATCACCGGCTGTTTATATTTCCTCTTCACGCGGGAGTAAGAGCGAGTAAAGCACTTTCTTCCCACGAGAGAAAGTAGTAGTTAAATTACTTTCTCCACTCGGTGTAAGAGAGTTAAAATTACTTTCACTCCGCCTAGTCTCTGGCTGAGGGAACTCTGAGTATGTCACACCTACTCTCTCTCTCTCTCTCTCTCTCTCCCTCCTTCTCTTCCTCCTCCTCTTCTCTCCCTCCCTTCTTCTCCCCTCCTTCCTCTCCTTACACCCTCCACTAAATATCTGAAGGCAACATAAACATCTCGCTTTCAGAACTTTGTCTCACCTTATCGTGGTAACTTTCGCCTCCTACTGAATTTCCTGCTAAGGTTTAAAAGCTCTTGTTTAAATTAGTTGTATCTGAGGTAATGTTTATATACTCACTTCCTAGTTCTTTCTTGCCATAGAGTTACTGAGGCATCGTAAATATTAACTAAGTCTTTTTAAGTCTTTCTGGTGTCTCCTGCATGCACTGTACACACTATAGATGAAGAATATCCTAACTACTCTCACTATCCTAATTTAGCTGTGATTTGGTTATTTTATTATAGTAAATGACGCCTTAAAATTTAATATGTGAGAATTAATTATTTGGGATTATTGAAATATAGAAAAGTTAGCCCTAATTGGGGAAAAAATGCCAGCGAGCTTTTTGCAGCTTAATTGAGTGATTATCCGTATTGTGCATTACACACACACACACACACACTCTTTGTATTAGTTGTCAGCAAGTCAGTGGAATGAACTTTACTATATATTAGAAGTCAAAAGAGAAACAGAACATTTAAGTGAACGCGGACTCAAGCAACACGTTTTACACAACACAGCACAACACAACAAGAACATGGACTATTTCATACATTGTTATTAGGGATTTAAATGATCTTTTCTCATCACACGTACACTCGGAAACCATAATATCTAGCCCACCTGGGTCGGTGCTGGAGGTTAGTACAGTGTCCTTTCTGGACGGGGGCCCACTCTAACTATCACGAGGTAACACATGCACGAACACACACATTCATAGTACGGCTGTATAGATGACATTATGTATAAATATTGTATATGGCATTTTATACTCTGCATTATCTTCATTTTTATGAACACGAAGAAAAATTACCATAGGTTGTAGTTACGAAAGTCTGAATGGAAATAAACACTTCCAAACCACCCAGTGAATCCACACAAAGCTTACAGCGCTTCCACCACACCCCATCTATATCTTTTATTTCCCATCATTCGCGTAACTATATGAAAAAGAGTGTTTAATTTAACTACACGTGGATCAGTCACTCCTCATTTGACACACTTATAGTGTAATACTTTGACCATCCCACCTGGGCACATGGAGGCCCACGGTAACTCTCACGGGGCAACATACACACGAACACACAAGTTATGATATGAACCCTTCCAGGCTTCACTATCATTATCATGTTATGTTCATCGTGCTCTGTATCTTGGTAACTAGTCATAGTATCAATACATGACAGTGTTATTAGTATAATATTGTAGCTTTTGCCCTTCAGTTATTGTTGTAAATCATAGACAGGAAGGATACATATTGTAATATCAAGTGTATGGTTCGCTCAAAGCCACCCCAAGTCAGACAACGCGTCACACAAAGTTACACTGTGTGTGTGTGTGTGTGTGTTCTGTAACATTAAGCTTCATCCTTAGTAGGTAAGATGTTTCATAAAGAGGTTTCTCCCATTCGTCATTGTGAGCATCGTCCCAGAGCACATTGTTTCCATCACAGTCATATGAGTTGACATGTGTATGGAATAGCCATGTGGAGTAAGGCCCTGAGTCATGTGAGTCATTATTAGGTATTGTACAGTCCCCTTCACTGGTGCGTTTACAGGGGCTCGTCAGGTTGTGTGCAGTGTGGCAGCGCTGTGTTTGTTTACATTCGACAGAAGGAAACTCACAATAATAAACAGACTATGGAATGAAAGTAAAACAATATTAAAATAAACATCTCAATGTAATGATTTGTGGAATGTTTATATGATGAGCCCCTGTAAACGCACTAGTGAAGGGGACTGTACATGACACTGGCGTTTTGATCCGATAAATATATCCGGATTGTTCCACACCATTAGGTTCCTATACAGCTCAGTCCATAGCTAAATAGATATTCAATTTACTGCAGTATACCTGCCATTGTTCACTGATGAAACATTGATAGAATTAATATTCATTACAGATATGACAGGTGTGTAGTGTGGTAAGTATTTGGTGAGACAGATGTGTAGTGTGACAGGTGTAGTATGATAGACGTGTGGTGTGACAGGTGTGTGTGTTGTGACAGGTGTTTAGCGTGGTGATATCTCAGTCGGGGAAGATTTTTAGTTCTTGCTCGGACCACCCGGGAGTACCTGGTCAATTGTACACAACCTTGGCGCCCAGGTAATATGTGTGTAAGGTTTCACGTCTCTAACTGCTGACGTTTTGGAGCTGTTTTAGTATTAGTATCCTTATTATTACCTCTATTATCGTAAATGTTTTTATTTATTTATTTTTTTACAATATGATAAATGCTAAAAGTTTGGGGACGTACTCTCTCTCTCTCTCTCTCTCTCTCTCTCTCTCCGGCGTTGGGTGATGTGAGGAGAAGGGAGATAGAGGGGTGCGAGAGGGAGAGGGAAAGGTATAGAGGCAGCGAGTGTAAGTGAAGGGGAAGCTAAGGTATATTGAGTCCATCTTGGCAAGAGTCCACTTTGGTCAAGGTCCGTCAACTGTAGCCCCGTGTAGATTACTTAATCAATCAACATAAAGAAACACATACATAGTTATTTCATCATCAAGACCAGGCTGGACATGATACATTAAATTAAAAAATAATAGGAATAATTACAAGAAAATAACTAAATAATCATATATGTGAAAAAAAGGCAAGGAAGTATAAAGTAAATTAAAAGAATAGTCAAATATGAAACCAAAATACATGTAAAAATAATCAAATAGACGTCAAAAGTAACGTATCAAAATATTTCGTCTAATAGTTCAAAAAGTTAAAACACTTATCACATATTAACTGTCTTAATTTTTTGTTCTACTGGGAATAATCCACCCGGGCACAGGTCATCAACCCACAACGGGGAATACGGGGTGAAAAAATAATACACCAACCATAAGGGTCTCAAGAGCCTTAGGAGGTTAGTCGATACCTTATGTGTATCTATTGAAGGCTTCAGTATATACGAGGAAAGAGACGTCATAACTTGTTGGTCCTGCTGCTACGAGTCTCTGCCTCACACTGGAAACATCGACGCTGACGCAGGATGGTCATGCTCCAGTAAGTGATAGCTGTAAAGGATGAGCTAGACTATACGACACGAACTCCTGGTCCAAACTGAGCTACACAGAGTATTTAGAATTACGAGATCTTAAGTGACTCTTAGCTAAAGCCAATATACGATGCCTTGCAGCTATCGTACGTGAAATTGTATATAAGAGGCGACTGTAGATCTGTTGCGTCTGAGTCAATGATTTTAAAGATGTTACCCATCGTATTTTGGCTTTGGAAAATGACGCGACTGGATAGTTGGAGGAGAATTCTTGAAGCAGATTCTTTATATATATATATATATATATATATATATATATATATATATATATATATATATATATATATATATATATATATATATATATATATATATCTTGATAAAATCACACGGGAAAATGGAAACAACGGAGTACCTTAGCTTTCGTCTTTATTCCCGTGTGATTTTATCAAGATTTATCTTATCCACGTTTTCATTGTGGATTTACATGAAATATATATATATATATATATATATATATATATATATATATATATATATATATATATATATATATATATATATATATAAGAGAGAGGGAGGTGCACTGTATAGTAGCGGGAATAGGTAACAGTCGTGTACCAAGAGGTGAGAATCCACCAATAACAGTGATGTTTACACATAAACGAGTATTGTAGGTTATAATGAAGTGTTACCCCCTCTCTCCAGTGTGTAGCAAGAAGATAATAACTCACACACACACACACACACACAGGGAGGAAATAACTTACACACACACACACAGGGAGGAAATAACTTACACACACACAGGGAGGAAATAACTTACACACACACACACACACATGCTATGTATGCTGTGTATGCTATCACCCTCCCCCCCCCCGCGCACCAACTTCCAAT
>NW_024748146.1:0-8439 GCF_018991925.1 Homarus americanus
AATTTGGTAATCTATTTAACTTTCGATAGATATTTCCCATTTTTATGATACAAATTTCCCGTTTTCTATGATAATCTATTTTCGGCAAATTTGGTTATCTAACAACTTTCCCGGAAAGTAGATATTTCCCATTTTTATGATACAAATTTCCCGTTTTCTATGATAATCTATTTTCGGGAAATTTGGTAATCTAATAACTTTCCGGAAAGTAGATATTTCCATTTTTATGATACAAATTTCCGTTTTCTATGATAATCTATTTTCGGCAAATTTGGTTATCTAACTAACTTTCGGAAAGTAGATATTTCCCATTTTTATGATACAAATTTCGTTTTCTATGATAATCTATTTTCGGCAAATTTGGTTATCTAATCAACTTTCCCGGAAAGTAGATATTTCCCATTTTTATGATACAAATTTCCCGTTTTCTATGATAATCTATTTTCGGCAAATTTGGTTATCTAACTCTTTCGGAAAGTAGATATTTCCCATTTTTATGATACAAATTTCCCGTTTTTATGATAATCTATTTTCGGCAAATTTGGTTATCTAACAACTTTCCGGAAAGTAGATATTTCCCATTTTTATGATACAAATTTCCCGTTTTCTATGATAATCTATTTTCGGAAAGTTGGTTATCTAACTTTCGGAAAGTAGATATTTCCCATTTTTATGATACAAATTTCGTTTTCTATGATAATCTATTTTCGGCAAATTTGATTTATCTAAACTTTCCCGGAAAGTAGATATTTCCCATTTTTATGATACAAATTTTCCGTTTTCTATGATAATCTATTTTCGGGAAAGTTGGTTTTATCTAGAAACTTTCCTGAAAGTAGATATTTCCCATTTTTATGATACAAATTTCCGTTTTCTATGATAATCTATTTTCGGCAAATTTGGTTATCTAACTTCTTTCGGAAAGTAGATATTTCCCATTTTTATGATACAAATTTCCCGTTTTCTATGATAATCTATTTTCGGCAAATTTGGTTATCTAACCAACTTTCGGAAAGTAGATATTTCCCATTTTTATGATACAAATTTCGTTTTCTATGATAATCTATTTTCGGCAAATTTGGTTATCTAACTTTCCCGGAAAGTAGATATTTCCCATTTTTATGATACAAATTTCCGTTTTCTATGATAATCTATTTTCGGCAAATTTGGTAATCTATAACTTTCGGAAAGTAGATATTTCCCATTTTTATGATACAAATTTCCGTTTTCTATGATAATCTATTTTCGGCAAATTTGGTTATCTATCAACTTTCCCGGAAAGTCGATATTTCCATTTTTTATGATACAAATTTCCGTTTTCTATGATAATCTATTTTCGGAAAGTTGGTTATCTAAAACTTTCCGGAAAGTAGATATTTCCATTTTTTATGATACAAATTTCCCGTTTTCTATGATAATCTATTTTCAGAAAGTTGGTTATCTAAAAACTTTCGGGAAGTAGATATTTCCCATTTTTATGATACAAATTTCCCGTTTTCTATGATAATCTATTTTCGGCAAATTTGATTTATCTAACCAACTTTCGGAAAGTAGATATTTCCCATTTTTATGATACAAATTTCCCTTTTCTATGATAATCTATTTTTCCGGAAAGTTGGTTATCTAACCAACTTTCCGGAAAGTAGATATTCCCATTTTTATGATACAAATTTTCCCGTTTTCTGATAATCTATTTTCCGGAAAAGTTGGTTATCTAAAACTTTCCCGGAAAGTAGATATTTCCATTTTTTATGATACAAATTTCCGTTTTCTATGATAATCTATTTTCGGCAAATTTGGTTATCTAAAACTTTCGGAAAGTAGATATTTCCCATTTTTTATGATACAAATTTCGTTTTCTATGATAATCTATTTGGCAAATTTGGTTATCTACCAACTTTCCCGGAAAGTAGATATTTCCCATTTTTTATGATACAAATTTCCCGTTTCTATGATAATCTATTTTCGGCAAATTTGGTAATCTAACTCAACTTTCCCGGAAAGTAGATATTTCATTTTTTGATGATACAAATTTCCGTTTTCTATGATAATCTATTGGCAAATTTGGTTATCTAACCAACTTTCCCGGAAAGTCGATATTTCCCATTTTTATGATACAAATTTCCCGTTTTCTATGATAATCTATTTTCGGAAGTTGGTTATCTAGAAACTTTCACGGAAAGTCGATATTTCCCATTTTTATGTTACAAATTTCCGTTTTCTATGAAATCAATTTTCGGAAAGTTGGTTATCTAGAAATTTTCGCGGAAAGTAGATATTTCCCATTTTTTATGATACAAATTTCCGTTTTCTATGATAATCTATTTTCGGGAAAGTTGGTTATCTAAAAACTTTCGCGGAAAGTAGATATTTCCCATTTTATGATACAAATTTCCCCTTTTCTATGATAATCTATTTTTCGGCAAATTTGGTAATCTAACCAACTTTCCCGGAAAGTAGATATTTCCCATTTTTATGATACAAATTTCCGTTTCTATGATAATCTATTTTCGGCAAATTTGGTTATCTAACCAACTTTCGGAAAGTAGATATTTCCCATTTTTATGATACAAATTTCCCGTTTTCTATGATAATCTACTTCCCAAAATTAGGTAATATTTCGAAAATCGAAAATCTACTTTAAAAGTCGATAATCTACTTTCCCGAAAATTAGAAAATCTATCTACTTTTCGGGAATTAGATAACCAACTTTCCCGGAAAGTCGATATTTCCATTTTTTATGATACAAATTTCCGTTTTCTATGATAATCTATTTTCGGGAAAGTTGGTTATCTAAAACTTTCGCGGAAAGTAGATATTTCCCATTTTTATGATACAAATTTCCGTTTTCTATGATAATCTATTTTCGGCAAATTTGGTTATCTAACCAACTTTCCCGGAAAGTAGATATTTCCCATTTTTTATGATACAAATTTCCGTTTTCTATGATAATCTATTTTCGGGAAAGTTGGTTATCTAAAGAAACTTCGTTCGGTAAGTAGATATTTCTATATGATACAAATTTCGATTTCTATGATAATTATTTTCGGCAAATTTGGTAATCTAACTCAACTTTCCCGGAAAGTAGATATTTCCCATTTTGTGATACAAATTTCCCGTTTTCTATGATAATCTATTTTCGGCAAATTTGGTTATCTAACCAACTCGGTAAGTAGATATTTCCCATTTTTATGATACAAATTTCCCGTTTTCTATGATAATCTACTTCTCAAAATTAGGTAATATTTCCGAAAATACGAAAATCTACTTTCCCAAAAAAGTCGATAATCTACTTTCGAAAATTAAGAAAATCTATCTACTTTTCGGGGAAGTAGATAACCAACTTTCCCGGAAAGTAGATATTTCTATTTTATGATACAAATTTCTCGTTTTCTATGATAATCTATTTTCGGGAAAGTCGATATTTCCCATTTTTTATGATACAAATTTCCGTTTTCTATGATAATCAATTTTCGGGAAAGTTGTTTATCTAAACTTTCGCGGAAAGTAGATATTTCCCATTCTTTATGATACAAATTTCCGTTTTCTATGATAATCAATTTTCGGGAAAGTTGGTTATTTAGAAACTTTCGCGGAAAGTAGATATTTTCCCATTTTTATGATACAAATTTCCCGTTTTCTGATAATCTATTTTCGGCAAATTTGGTAATCTATAACTTTCCCGGAAAGTAGATATTTCCCATTTTTATGATACAAATTTCCGTTTTCTATGATAATCTATTTTCGGCAAATTTGGTTATCTAATAACTTTCCCGGAAAGTAGATATTTATTTTTATGATACAAATTTCCGTTTTCTATGATAATCTATTTTCGGCAAATTTGGTAATCTAACCAACTTTCCCGGAAAGTAGATATTTCCCATTTTTTTATGATACAAATTTCCGTTTTTATGATAATCTATTTTCGGCAAATTTGGTTATCTAATAACTTTCCCGGAAAGTCGATATTTCCCATTTTTTATGATACAAATTTCCCGTTTTCTATGATAATCTATTTTCGGGAAAGTTGGTTATCTAAAAACTTTCGGAGAAAGTCGATATTTCCCATTTTTTATGATACAAATTTCCGTTTTCTATGATAATCAATTTTCGGGAAAGTTGGTTATCTAAGAAAACTTTCGCGGAAAGTAGATATTTCCATTTTTATGATACAAATTTCCCGTTTTCTATGATAATCTATTTTCGGGAAAGTTGGTTATCTAAAACTTTCAGGAAAGTAGATATTTCCCATTTTTTATGATACAAATTTCCCGTTTTCTATGATAATCTATTTTCGGCAAATTTGGTAATCTAACTAACTTTCCGGAAAGTAGATATTTCCCATTTTATGATACAAATTTTCCGTTTTTCTATGATAATCTATTTTCGGCAAATTTGGTTATCTAACCAACTTTCGGAAAGTAGATATTTCCCATTTTATGATACAAATTTCCGTTTTCTATGATAATCTATTTTCGGCAAATTTGGTAATCTAACCAACTTTCCGGAAAGTAGATATTTCCCATTTTTTATGATACAAATTTCCGTTTTCTATGATAATCTACGGCAAATTTGGTTTCTATCAACTTTCCGGAAAGTAGATATTTCCCATTTTTTATGATACACATTTTCCGTTTTCTATGATAATCTATTTTTCATTTGGTAATCTAACCAACTTTCCCGGAAAGTAGATATTTCCATTTTATGATACAAATTTCCCGTTTTCTATGATAATCTATTTTCGGCAAATTTGGTTATCTAACAACTTTTCCCGGAAAGTCGATATTTCCCATTTTTTATGATACAAATTTCCGTTTTCTATAATAATCTATTTTCGGAAAAGTTGGTTATCAAAAAACTTTCGCGGAAAGTAGATATTTCCCATTTTTATGATACAAATTTCCGTTTTCTATGATAATCTATTTTCGGCAATTTGGTTATCAACGAACTTTCCCGGAAAGTCGATATTTTCCCATTTTTTATGATACAAATTTCCCGTTTTCTATGATAATCTATTTTCGGGAAAGTTGGTTATCTAAAACTTTCGCGGAAAGTAGATATTTCCCATTTTTATGATACAAATTTCCCGTTTTCTATGATAATCTTTTTGCGCAAATTTGGTAATCTATTTAACTTTCCGGAAAGTAGATATTTCCCATTTTTCATGATACAAATTTCCGTTTTCTATGATAATCTATTTTCGGCAAATTTGGTTATCTAACCAACTTTCCGGAAAGTAGATATTTCCCATTTTTATGCTACAAATTTCCCGTTTTCTATGATAATCTATTTTCGCAAATTTGGTAATCTAACTCAACTTTTCGGAAAGTAGATATTTCCCATTTTTATGATACAAATTTCCCGTTTTCTATGATAATCTATTTTCGCAAATTTGGTTATCTAATAACTTTCGAAGTAGATATTTCCCATTTTTTATGATACAAATTTCCGTTTTCTATGATAATCTTTCGCAAATTTGGTTATCTATAACTTTCCGGAAAGTAGATATTTCCCATTTTTATGATACAAATTTCCCGTTTTCTATGATAATCTATTTTCGGCAAATTTGGTAATCTAACAACTTTCCCGGAAAGTAGATATTTCCCATTTTTATGATACAAATTTCGTTTTTTATGATAATCTATTTTTCGGCAAAAGATATTTCCATTTTTTATGATACAAATTTCCGTTTCTATGATAATCTATTTTCGGGAAAGTTGGTTATCTAAAACTTTCGAGAAGTAGATATTTCCCATTTTTTATGATACAAATTTCGTTTTCTATGATAATCTGTTTTTCGGGAAATTTGGTTTATCTAGAAACTTTTCCGGAAAGTAGATATTTCCCATTTTTATGATACAAATTTCCCGTTTCTGCTGATAATCTATTTTCGGCAAATTTGGTTATCTATCCTTTCCGGAAAGTAGATATTTCCCATTTTTTATGATACAAATTTCCCGTTTTCTATGATAATCTATTTTCGGGAAAATTTGGTTATCTAACATAACTTTCGGAAAGTAGATATTTTCCATTTTATGATACAAATTTCCGTTTTCTGTGATAATCTATTTTCGGCAAATTTGGTTATCTAATCTTTCCCGGAAAGTAGATATTTCCCATTTTTATGATACAAATTTCGTTTTTCTATGATAATCTATTTTCGGCAAATTTGGTTATCTAACAACTTTCGGAAAGTCGATATTTCCCATTTTTTTATGATACAAATTTTCCCGTTTCTATGATAATCTATTTTCGGGAAAGTTGGTTATCTAAAACTTTCCGCGGAAAGTAGATATTTCCCATTTTTTATGATACAAATTTCCGTTTTCTATGATAATCTGTTTTCAGGAAATTTGGTTATCTAACCTTTCATGGAAAGTAGATATTTCCATTTTTTATGATACAAATTTCGTTTTCTATGATAATCTATTTTCGTAGAATTTGGTTATCTAACTTAACTTTCGGAAAGTAGATATTTCCCATTTTTATGATACAAATTTCCCGTTTTCTATGATAATCTATTTTCAGCAAATTTGTTTATCTAATAACTTTCGGAAAGTAGATATTTCCATTTTTATGATACAAATTTACGTTTTCTGTGATAATCTATTTTCCAGCAAATTTGGTTATCTAACTCAACTTTCCCGGAAAGTCGATATTTCCCATTTTATGATACAAATTTCCCGTTTTTCTGTGATAATCTATTTTCGGGAAAGTTGGTTATCTAAACTTTCGGAAGTGATATTTCCATTTTTATGATACAAATTTCCCGTTTTCTATGATAATCTATTTTCGGCAAATTTGGTTATCTAACCAACTTTCGGAAAGTAGATATTTCCCATTTTTATGATACAAATTTCCCGTTTTCTGTGATAATCTATTTTCGGGAAATTTGTTTTCTAACCAACTTTCAGAAGTAGATATTTCCCATTTTTATGATACAAATTTCCGTTTTTCTATGATAATCTATTTTCGGGAAAGTTGGTTTATCTAAAACTTTCGCGGAAAGTAGATATTTCCCCATTTTTTATGATACAAATTTCCCGTTTTTCTATGATAATCTATTTTCCGGGAAGTTGGTTATCTAAACTTTCGCGGAAAGTAGATATTTCCCATTTTTTATGATACAAATTTCCGTTTTTCTATGATAATCTGTTTTCGGCAAATTTGGTTATCTAATAACTTTCCCGGAAAGTAGATATTTCCCATTTTTTATGATACAAATTTCCCGTTTTCTATGATAATCTATTTTCGGCAAATTTGGTTTATCTAATAACTTTCGGAAAGTAGATATTTCCCATTTTTTATGATTTATTTCCGTTTTCTATGATAATCTATTTTCGGCAAATTTATTAATCTAACCAACTTTCGATAGATATTCCCATTTTTATGATACAAATTTCCGTTTTCTGTGATATTTATTTCGGCAAGTTTGGTTTATCTAACTCAACTTTCCCGGAAGTATGATATTTCCATTTTTATGATACAAATTTCCGTTTTCTATGATAATCTATTTTTTCGGGAAAGTTGTTTATCTAAAACTTTCGGAAAGTCGATATTTCCATTTTTTTATGATACAAATTTCCGTTTTCTATGATAATCTATTTCGGTAAATTTGGTTATCTAAAATCTTTCGGGAAAGTAGATATTTCCATTTTTTATGATACAAATTTCCTTTCTATGATAATCTATTTTCGGGAAAGTTGGTTATCTAAAACTTTCCCGGAAAGTAGATATTTCCATTTTTTATGATGCAAATTTCCCGTTTCTATGATAATCTGTTTTTCGACAAGTTGGTTATCTAACTTTTCCGGAAAGTGATATTTCCCATTTTTTATGATACAAATTTCCGTTTTCTATGATAATCTATTTTCAGCAAATTTGATTTATCTAATAACTTTCCCGGAAAGTAGATATTTCCCATTTTATGATACAAATTTCGTTTTCTATGATAATCTATTTTAAACGTTGGTTATCTAACTCAACTTTCGGAAAGTGGATATTTCCCATTTTTATGATACAAATTTCCCGTTTTCTATGATAATCTATTTTCGGCAAATTTGGTTATCTATCTTTCCGGAAAGTCGATATTTCCCCATTTTTTATGATACAAATTTCGTTTTCTATGATAATCTATTTTCGGGAAAGTTGGTTATCTAAGCTTTCGCGGAGAGAAGCTATTTCCCATTTTTTATGATACAAATTCCCGTTTTCTATGATAATCTATTTTCGATGTTTGGTAATCTTCTTTCGGGAAAGTAGATATTTTCCATTTTTTATGATACAAATTTCCCGTTTTCTATGATAATCTATTTTCGGCAAATTTGGTTTATCTAACCAACTTTCCCGGAAAGTAGATATTTCCCATTTTTTATGATACAAATTTTCCGTTTTCTGTGATAATCTATTTTCGGCAAATTGGTAATCTAATAACTTTCG
>NW_024748147.1:0-18387 GCF_018991925.1 Homarus americanus
TCTTAATTTACTTAAATATCCAGGTTCTAGGCGTAACCAAACAAGAAAAAGTGAAGTAAATTAAAAGGGAATAAAAATAAATAAAGTAAACTTTTAAGAATTTAATTAACACAATAAAGAGCTTCGTAGGCTGTCAACAAATTGATTCACCATCGAAACTTTTAAGACACAAATGATAATAAACATCGAAACCTCAAGAGAATAAAAATAAAGCATTGGATTACATTAACACTGCATAAACATATAAAAACTAACACTGAAATTAACTAACGTGAAACAACACTGAATTACTGAAATGTAACGAAGCAAATACTGATGGACATAAATAGGTACTCAGATATACCACATTGGTGGCGACAGGAACAACACAAATAAATTAAGTATAAGAAACAGGTGACGAGTGTCACTCAAAGGATGTGTACTGTACGACAAGAGGACTGAACTAACTCCGTCAGTTGGTGGGTCCTATATATAAGGTCGGTTCCTGCCACGCGACTCGCCGGTGGGTCGTTTAACGATGCAGATGGTCGTTAGAGAACAAAGAATGCTGGTTACAATACAAAATGGGTTTGAACAAATAATAACAGTTAAAACCTTAACAGCACAGGGTTAAGGTGACTAGATTATATAATAGTAAATACAACACATCATTACAGGAATAATATGGAACATGGAAGCATGTTACATAAAAAAAAATAGAAAAATACGACACGGTCGTAACTATACATATATATATATATATATATATATATATATATATATATATATATATATATATATATATATATATATATATATATATATATATATATATATATATATATATATATATATATATATATATACATATATATATGCAAGTAAATCACTGTAGGTGCGCCTCCCCAATATTACCATGTAATTCAATTGATAGTAGGAACATCATAGAATCTAGTCTTATTAAACATACCGAAGCATTCAACATGAATTTGAGTAGCGGCATGTACAAGCTGGACAATTTTGTAATTAAGAAGATTTGTGATCAGGTGAGAAGGCTGGGTCACTTGACCATCTGACCTGACCACCGACCGTTGTGTGCTATTTAAAGATTAGTAGGGTCATTACCTAATACCTGACCATTGTGGACCTGGTCTCACCCTCCTCTGTATATATACACCTTGATTTGTATTACTCTCTCTAGTCTGTACTCACCCCTGAAGATGTGAATTACACGAAAGCGCTTGGGAACTTCGTGTTTTCTTCTTTCCTTGTGGTTATCAGCATATACCTAGATCACGCGCACCTACAGTTATTTACTTGCATATATGTGTGTGTGTGTGTGAGTGATATTTGAAGTTATTACACACACACACACACACATATATATATATATATATATATATATATATATATATATATATATATATATATATATATATATATATATATATATATATATATATATATATATATATACAGTATATATATATATATATATATACAGTGGGGTATGCTATAACGAATCTAATTGGTTCTAGAACCTTGTTCGTTATAGCAATCGTTTGTTATAAGATTAATCCGTTCCAGGCCCCCAAATACAACCACTTAACACTGAAAAATATAATATAAAATTGTAAAAATTGTAAAAAAGTGCATAAATATGCATCTAAACCGCTGAAATAAAGAATATCATTAATATTTATAATAATAAAACAATAAATTAGAAAAAAAAAATTAAATTATGTTCGTTGTAGGAGTTTCGTTCGTTATAGCATTCTCGAATTTTTTAGGTAAAACCGTTCGTTATAGGAATATTCGTAATAGGATCCGTTCGTTATAGCATACCCCACTGTACAGTATATAATTTACATTGCTGGAATTCTTATAATTTGCTGATCATTTTGAATATAAACATCATATATTTTGCATTAGACATACAAATTTTAGATAAAATGTTTTCTCTGAGTAAATATGTTATCTTTTGTGCAAAATATATGACATTTATATTCAAAATATTCCTGGTCTTACAAGGAATCCAGCAATGTCAATTATATTATCCTAACTTTAGTTTGAGGTATTATTTATTAAAATCCTGTGGTTTCCCCCCCAAAATTTCTCAGAGAGGGAAGAGCCAGCAGTGTAGTGTGAGAAGAGGGGGAGGGAGTTGAGTCCATTATTTGAATGGACATTAACTTGGTGACTGTATTTCTCTATTCCTCTTAAGTATTAATTGTGTGCATGTACCATCATAAAATTAAGATGTTATTTTTACTAGAACATAGGTATTGTGTCCGAAAAAGTAGAGTTTCGGGGTCGGGCCAGTCTCTATTGGAATTAATCCCACATGTTCTGTTGTTCACTTTACGTGGTTTTCACTTAACACGGTACCCTGTGGGTTCAATTGACCGCGTTAAGCGGGGTACTACTGTACAGTAATCGGTTCTAGGGCTTAAATTCCTTACTATTTTAGTAAATATCAAGAAGTTTATACTATTCAATAATTTTAAAAGTTTAGTATTAAATTTTTTAGTCATTTTAACAATTATTGAACATAATTGAAGGTAAAGTCACTAATTTTATGCGCGCCATCCAGCCTTTTAACACACCAAACAAGCGTTAGTCTCTCTCTGTTTTCAATGAATGTAACATCTTGCTTGAGACTCTTCAACTAAACCCTTTTTTCTGTTTCCAAGCAAATTATTGGTCATTTTGAAATTTATTTTACATATTGACAATATATAGCGCAGTGCAGTGTTATTTTAAAGAAAATATTCTTTATTTACACCTAGTTTAACCTTAAAAACACGTGTTGACATTGTTTGAATCCAGCATGGGGCCCAAGAGATCAAGAAAAGCGATTTCAATCCAAACCAAGCAGGAAATTACAAAAAAACATGAACAAGGCATTAGAACAAATGTGCTATGCAAAGAATATGGCATGTCGACATCAACTGTGTCGACAATTCTTGCACAGAAAGACAAATTTAAAGAAGTGAAAGTGAGAGACAAATCTACAAGAGTGTTTAAAAGTAGATCCCTAATTGCAGAAACTGAGAGGTTACTTCTCATCTGGATTAGGGAAAAACAGATGAAAGGTGATTCAGTTTCTACTGAATTAATTTGTGAAAGAGCCAGGGAGATTTACGAACATTTAAAGACAGATCAACCTGGTTCTTCAGGCACAGAATTTGAAGATTTTCGGGCCAGCAAAGGCTGGTTCGAAAAATTTAAGAAAAGAAGTGACATTTTAAGTGTTGTTAGGCATGGTGAAGCTGCTAGTGCTGATAAAGAAGGGGCAGCAAAGTTTTTAATTGAATTTAAAAACTGATGGAAGAAGAAAATTATCTTCCACAGCAAGTGTTCAATGTTGACGAAACTGGGCTGTTCTGGAAAAAGATGCCCAAAAGAACATTCATCACCAAGGATGAAGCCTCTTTACCTGGGCATAAACCCATGAAAGACCGTCTCACTCTATTGCTTGGTGCCAATGCTTCAGGGGATTTCCGACTGAAGCCTATGCTTGTCTACCACTCTGAAAACCCCAGGGTGTTCAAGCAACAGAAAGTGGTAAGAACAATGCTTGGAGTTTATTGGAAGTCCAACCGTAAGGCATGGGTGACAAGACAGTTCTTTAATGAATGGGCTATTGATGTGTTTTGCCCCTCTGTCAAGAGCTACCTAACCACCAATAAACTTCCTTTAAAGGCTCTTCTCCTCATGGATAATGCTCCTGGTCATGACCCTGACCTTGCCAGAAATTTGGAGTATAAATTTGACTTTGTGAAAGTGTTGTTTTTGCCTCCAAACACTACATCACTCATACAGCCAATGGACCAGAATGTGATCAGCAACTGCAAGAAGTTGTACATGAAGAAAATGTTTAGGAGGTGTCATCAGGCAACTTCCATTGATCCTGAACTAACACTGAAACAGTTCTGGAAGACACAATTCAACGTCCTGGAGGCTGTAAAATTGATTGTGTCATCATGGCAAGAAGTCTCCAATAGAACCCTCAATTCTTCATGGAAAGCACTGTGGCCATCAGTAGTCCATGATTTTGAGGGATTTGAGGATGACACAGAGTTGGACCAGGAGATTGTGTCCATTGGTCAGTCATTGGGTCTTGAAGTGGAGGAGAAGGATGTGGAAGAGCTTGTGATGTCTCATGAGGAGGAACTTACTCCTAATGACTTGAAGGAACTGGATGAGATGTTACGGGTAGAGGCTGACAGTGGTGAGGAGGAAATTGAAAGTGATGACCATATGTCAGCTACACAGTTGAAAGATGTGATTTACCACTGGGAGAAGTTCAGGGAACTGGCTTCAAAGCACCCAGAAGTGGAAAAAACTGAACTAGCTTTGTGTCATGTTGAGGACTCAGTGGTCTCCTTCTTTAAACATAAGTTAATGGTGAGGAGGACAGATGCCCCACAGACCACAATTGACACTTTCTTCAGTAAAAGGCAGAGGGAACAAGATGCTATCCCTCAACCTTCCACTTCAAGAAGGAGAGAGGATGTTCATGGTGGAGAATCTGTCAGTCCAGAGGTTCCTGACATTTTCATGGAAGGTGACTCACCTTCCAAGAAGCAGTAAAATGCTTCTCCTCCACCTCCACTTCCTTCTCTTCTCCCTTCTCCTCCTGCACCTCCCACTTCAAATGCACATCATCACCATCATCCAGGAGCCTTCTACATACACACCTCAAAGTAAGTAAATTTTTCCGCCATTTTTGTTGAAGTTAGGAAATTTTCGGTGAGCTGGAACCAATTACCCAAAAACCCATTGAAACAATGGTTTCGGTTAACGAACGTTTCGGTTAACGAACGACCTTCTGGAACGGATTGAGTTCGTTAACCGAGGGGCCACTGTATATATATATACATTATATTATATATACAGTTTTACCCCGCTTAACGCGCTTTCACTTAACGCGTTTTCGCATATACGCGGTGCCTTGCCAAAGCTGAACTTTCACTTAACGCGGGTTTTTCCACAGCTACGCGGTGAGTGTCCGGCTCGGATGCTATTTTTAGATTTTGACCACGCGCCACGCGCCACCCACCCGCCCGCCTGCCTGCCTGCCTCTCCCTCCTCCTCCCTCCGCTTGGGTAAGCGGCGCGGTAAGGTTGCGCAGTGTGTGTCTTTGTTGCGTTATCACTGACGTCATATGACGTCTCGGACTGTGATTGGCCATGCAGCCCTACCCCCCTCTGCTGCTAGCTGTAATTGGCTTAAAGTATTATGACGTGACTACCCCGGGGAGGGAGGGAGGGAGGCGAGACGACGCTTGACCTAGCCGCGGCAGTTTCATCCCTCAAGGCCACGCCGGGTTAACGCGCATCCATTGTTCCGTAAAATGGCTTCCGCCGGACCACCACCCCCAGAGAGAAACCTTTCCTTACCTGGACCCAGCGGCACTAAACCAAAGAAGACACGACGTTCATTAAGCTACGAGCTGAAGTACCAAATTGTTCAAGATTTGGAGAAAGGAAGACGCCAAGTTGATCTCGCGCGCCAGCATGGCGTCAACGAATCTACGATTAGTACAATAAAGAAGGATGCAGCCAAGATAAAGGAGCACATGAAGATCACAAATTCTGCAGGTGCTTCATCTATCAGGTATTGCCAGAACAGGGTGCTGGCAAAAGTGGAAACTTTGCTGGTGAGTTATTTGGTGCGTCAGGCGCGACGCAACATGGCGGTGGACACGCGCTCAGTGCAGGAGTACGCACGTGAGCTATACGCAGCAGTGACACGTAAACTGGGAATTGCAGAGCCCAAACCCTTCAATGCTTCCCATGGTTGGCTGCATAGGTTTAAGAGGAGGAACAAGGTCACCAACATCAGCATTGTTGGTGAGGAAGCGAGTGCTGACCGTGCGGCGGCTGGAGATTTTCCTCCGTTTTTACGTGAGATTATGGAGGAAGGACAGTACAGTGACGACCAGGTGTTTAACATGGACGAATCTGGTCTCTTCTGGAAAAAGTTACCTTCCAAGACCTTCGTTGTCCAGTCTGCGAGCAAGGTAAGGGGCCGGAAGATGCAGAAGGAACGCATCACCGTCCTGTTTACCACCAATGCCTCCGGTACCTGTAAACCAAAGTTATCGGTGATTCACAAAGCCCGCAAGCCGCACGCCTACAAGAATATGGACATGAACAAGCTTAATGTCCACTGGCTAACCGCACGTAAGGCGTGGATGTCCTCTTCTCTGTCCCTCTTCTGGTTTGACAACTGTTTGTTCCTGACGTGCAGAAATTCTGCGAGCAACAGAATGTTCCTTTCAATATTTTGTTGCTCCTTGACAACGCACCTGGACACTCGCCCCTACTTATGGATCGTCACCCCAACGTAAAAGTGGTCTTCCTTCCTCCCAACACTACGTCATTAATCCAGCCCATGGACCAGGAGTTAATCTGCAATGTTAAAGCTGCATACTCGGCAAAGAAATTCAAGCTCCTGAACGACTCTACCAACACCAAGGATGAGTTGCGTAAGCTGGGTGACACCGACAGCGAGAGTAAAAGTGACGAGGACAAGGAACAAGAGGCGGCGACTCAAGAACTTCTCGTCAAACAATTTTGGAAGAAGTTTAACGTCAAACAAGCTGTAGACTTCTTGGTGGAGGCATGGAATCTGCTGTCTATTGCTACGATTCGTCACGCATGGAGACATGTGTTGCATGGCATACCAGGTGAGAGGAGGAGTGAACCTGTGACTGGTCAGGTTCAGACTGTTGCAGTAGCAGTGGACTTTGCCAGAGAAGCTGCGCTCAGTATTACAGCTGAAGGCTTCTCCGAGACCACCAACGAAGACATCATGGAGGTGATCAGAGATCCTGAAGTGACTGCCGACGAGATGTTGGAAGAAGAACCCGCCAGTGAAGAGGAGGAAGAAGGTGCGTCATTCTCCGAAGAACCTACGTAGTTTAAGTCATAGTGATATTAAGTGTGTCATAGAGTTAACAGAAAAAATTAAGTCCATCGTTTCCCGCGACACTGACGATGAACGCCATGACGTCTTCCATACCCGACTGGTGCAGGCTATGGAGCCGTACATCACGGTGTATCATGACAACATCAAAGCCAGCCGTCAGCAAAGCATAACCGAGTTCTTCGCCCGCAACCCACCACAGCCAGCCCAAGCCAGTGATAGTGATAGTGAAGTTGATTTTGAGGGATTTGTCAGGGAAGCCATAACAACTGTAAGTGACAGTGATATTGATTCACCTAGTAATGGTGATTCACCTGAGGGGCAGTAATCTGCCCTCTGCCTCGGAACCAGCCTCCATCCCCGTATGCCGACCCATCTCTTCTACTACCGTGAGTGTTCCTCCAAAATTTTCGTTTTTTAACCTATTCTTTATTTTTCCTATGTTAACCTTTATCTTTCCTAACCTAACCTCTTCTATATTACTTGTTTTTCATGCCACCATAAAGTTAAGATAGAATTTTTACTACAACATAGTTATTTGTCGTCAAAAAGTGGAGTTTGGGGGTCGGGCTGGGTTCTATTGGAATTAATCCCATATGTTCTGTTATTCACTTAACGCGGTTTTCACTTAACGCGGGACCCTCTGGGTTCAATTGACCGCGTTAAGTGGGGTACAACTGTATTTGAATATGTGAAAGTACAGTAATATTATAATGGTACACAAACTATTTAATATATATATATATATATATATATATATATATATATATATATATATATATATATATATATATATATATATATATATATATATATATATATATATATATATATATATAAATATATAGCCTATATATATATACAGTGACCCCTCGTTTAACGAACACCTCGGTTAACGTAATTTCGATTAACGAACTGCCTTCCATAAGGATCTTCAATTCCGTTAACGAAAAAAATTCGATTAACGAAGTTCTTACGTAACCGACCTCAACATGTTTTCGCTTGCACTGACCAGGCAACCAGCTTTAGTATCAGTCCGCCAATACATTAATCGGATCTAGGGCTTAAATTCCTTACTATTTTAGTAAATATCAAGAAGTTTATACTATTCAATAATTTTAAAGTTTAATATTCAATTTTTAGTCATTTTAACAATTATTGAACATAATTGAAGGTAAAGTGACTAGTTTAATGCGCGGCATCCAGCCTCTTAACACAGCAAACAGGAGTTAGTCTCTCTCTGTTTTCACTGGAGGTAACATCTTGCTTGAGACTCTCTTCAACTAAACGCTTTTTTTGTGTTTCCAAGCAAATTATTGGTCATTTTGAAATATATTTTACATATTGACAATATATAATGCAGTGCAGTGCAGTGTTGATTTAAAGAAAATAATCTTGAATTACACCAAAGAGAGCTAAAATTTTATGGGCGAAATGGCGCCATGGGGTGACTTCTCTTCCTTAATGCCTTCTCTTCTTCCTTCTCCCCCACCCCATTCTAAATCCCATCATCATCATCATCATCATCCAGGAGCCTTCTACATACACACCTGAAAGTAAGTGAACTTTTCTACCATTTTTGTTGAATTTAGGAAATTTTCGGTGAGCTGGAACCAATTACCCAAAAACCCATTGAAACAATGGTTTCGGTTAACGAACTTTTCAGTTAACGAACGACCTTCTGGAACGGATTGAGTTCGTTAACGGAGGGGTCACTGTATATACAGTCGGCCCTTCACATACGCGGGTTTAGCATTCACGGATTCGCAAATACGCGGATTGCCCCGCCTGAGGAATATTCTGTACATTGAAGTAATTGAAGTACATTCAAATTGCGCGTGTAATGAGACAAAATCTCACATGAAGAGGTAAGTTAGGAGTTTATAGTAGTAAAGTATTATAGCAAGAGGAAATGGTAGCGTGTCTCGAGGGTGTGATGTCAACACTGTATATTAACACAGGCACAGTACAAGTGTAGTATATAAAACACCATTGCCTGTTACAGCTTTATTTTACTAGTTAAATAGGGGGGATTAATGGGGGGGTTCGTACACAATTTATGATAGACTATGGTATTCTCGTATAACCTAACCTCACAATTAGAATGGGCACTTCACTAAGTCGATCGTTGGGGAGGTTCGGGATCACTGCACTTCTACAGTCTACACAGCCAGCACTTACTGTTACACGTGGAGTTGACAGCACTTTGTCGATGGACCCGGCTGAGACTTCGTTACACTTAGTGGCGGGCTTCTCTCGAGCGTGACTGGGGACGTGGTAGCTGGCCCTCCCTGGTTACAAGACAACTCTCTGAGGGAGGGCTCGGACGTCCTATATATTGGAAGACCAGCCGTCAGGTTGAGCTGATCGGGTGGGGGGGGGGGCGGCGAAGGGTCCCCTTACATTTGCCCTCGCTAATGTAGGGTCAGGTCTGGACTTTTTTCAGAGACTATAAGTTGTATCTTCTGGAAAAGTCATCAGGTGGGGCCGTGTGACATGAGAGGCCCTGGTTGATTTGTGGCCTCTTGACTTGAGCTCGAGGGTTACATTTGACCTGGCTAATGTGAGGTCAGGTCTGGACTCTCTCTGCGATGTAGGTTATTGTATATTGGGAGAGAGTCGGCTGGTGCCTTCTTACATGTTTGTTGTGGTGCCATGTCACATGGGAGGGGAGCCTGGCTGATTTATAACCCTTGGTCAACCGTGAGAGTTACCCTACACTTGACCCCCCTAATGTCGGGTCAAGACTGGCCTTCCTCTGCGGTGTAGGATATTGTGTATATTGGGAGAGAGTCGGCTGGTGCCTTCTTACATGTTTGTTGGCCGTGTGACATGGGAAGGGGAGCTAGTTGATTTGTAACACCCTTGAGCACCCGCGGGGGATACCCTTACACTTGACCTCCCTAATGTCGGGTCAAGTCTGGCTTTCCTTGCGATGTAAGCTGTGGTCTGACAACCCATCACTACACCTCCCGCCAAGACCAAAGCTTCCATGCCATACACAATCGATGTTCACAGTGGATGACAATAGCGAGTGCCCAGCCTGAGAAAAATAGCTACTGCGGTGTAAAGTATGCACCTCACATCCTACCATAGTCTGGTAATATTTATAATATCTAAGCGGCTATCTAAGGATACGGAAAGGTGAATGTAGATATGAAGGAGAGAGAGAGCGCCTTAGCAGGAGCTTGTCGGAGAGCGTCACTTTAGGGAGTTAGATGAGGGTACACAGTCGGAGGTTTGAAAGGTTATGCAATGGTGTTGCTTGCCCTGGCTTATTTCTGCTTAGGTTCCCTAGTGTTAGTATCTTCAAGCCTGGAATAGATTTACATACTTGTTGCTTCAACTGTTAAACTCTTGCGCAGGGCAGCACATACAACATATATAATAATAAGATACATGGCCGCTTAATAATAATAAAAAAAGGGGGGGGGAAGTTGGGGAAAATACAACTTGTGAACAAAAAGAAATATTTGTACATACTAAAAAGGCAGCAGAAATTATTAACAAGATACAATGGCAAAAACAAAAACTAGTCAGCATTCGTCGAGATCCCGGGTGGCTCGTGGTCCATCACCACCTCCACCAATCGGTGCCCGGCATCAGGGTGGACGATGCAGTAGATACAGTGGTTGGCGTTTCCTGTCCCGTCCTGCGGTCTGCCGCGGTGTGTCGCGTGCCTCACTTCCTCCACTTGAACTTCTGTGTAGAGCGGCAGTTCCTGACACATTCCAGATGGATTTTTCTTGTCCCATCTGAGTTTCCTCTGTAGAGTCTCATTTTCTGTCGTGGTCCAGATGGATTTTTCTAGTCCCATCTGAGTTTCCGCCCTTCCCGGCCGGGATCAAAGCCGGTCCACTGCTTGGGGTGTCATCGCTTTGGATGGCGTGTAGGGCAGGGTCCACGGACAAGAGTTCGCCCTCTGTACGTGAGTGTCGGCGAGACCCCTGACCGTCCTGTCCCACACCCTCACAGTGGTGAATCCCTCCCTGGGTGAGCCCCCCAGGGTTTGCTTGTTTCTTCCTCTACTTGTAGTCAGGTCACTTCTGTTTCGTCCCCGATGGTGTGGTAAACACCGGCGAGGCAGATCCCGGGTGGGCCGAGGTCAGCCATTACTTGTCTGGTACCTGGTGGTTCCATTCCCGGAGTGGAAGTGCGTGGGACCAGTTGACAGGTCCTGAAACGTAGGGAGCTGTCGTCTGCATCGCCACTGGGACCTCTAGTTGTTTGTTGCCTGTTGCTTGCTGCTACTGAAGTTGCAGGTCGGGTTTTCGGGATTTTCTCCTGGGTTCCAAGGGGACGACCTGATTCCCTGCCTGGAGCTAGGTGCTGCGCTGGTCCTGCATGGCGTAGCTTGCTCAGGCTGATGGTACCCATAGATGTTGTCTGTCAGTATTGTGGGCTGTGAGACCGTAGCCTCGGTGCGTGTCTCGTCGTTCAGCAGGCGAGCGACGAGACACAGCCCAGTGTCTTCACCCAGATCGAGGGCCAGCATTATGCAAGCCCGTTTCTGGAGCTTGGGGCTTGCAGTGTCGACGTGAAGGCGTCACCCATTCGCCGCGGGGTTGCCCGCTGCGTGTCCCGCTCGTGTCGGGCATCCATTATGAGTCAGGATGCGTTGGTCTCAGCTCATCTGGTAGGGGGTCGGCTGCAGCTGTGGTGGTGTCATCTCCGACTTTTGTGTGGGGTCAGGGAGACCTCGCCCAGGCCCGTGAAGAGCCAGGGCAGTGATGACTCTGTAGCTTAATAGAAAGACAAGATCCCGGGGTGGAGAATCAACAATTAGAAGTGCCCCTAGACTCGTTACTTTAATCTATGTTCTGTGACCTGGTGTTATATCTATGAGCCCTAATCTGATCAGGTCTTACTGGTACAAGTGGGGCAGTAGCTTGGGGAGTTCTCTGATTATTACTTGGGGTGTGAGGCACCTGATTGTTCTGAGGGGGGTGGTCAGCTGCTGGTGGAGGGATAGGGTGTTGGGAAGGGAATGTTACTCCTAGAGGGGGCTGGTTGGTGAGGCCTGATTTGTTCAAGACGTCATCGTCGACAGTTGCCAGCTTCAATCTATTCACATGCACAGTTTCCTTACGTCCCCCCTGGCAAAGCGGGGAAATAGTGAAGTTTACTTTGCTGGGTTGGGCGGTTACTCTATATGGGCCCTTCCATCTCTGTTGCAACTTAGAGGGGGTGTCGGGGGAGGATGATTCGGTAGTTAGGAAGACCAGGGTACCTACGGTAATATTGGAAGGGGTGACCCTGAGGTTATAGTAGGTGGCGTTGTGTAAGTGACCTTTCCTGTTTAGTTCCTGCACCCGAGTAAAGACCGTTTGTAACCTGTTTTGCAAGACAGAAGGGTAGTCCTCGCCATAGGATAGGGGTGGGGGGTTGATTACACCAGCAGGAAGGTTTGGATCCCTACCAAAGTGAAGGAAGTAAGGAGTGTTATGCAGGGTGGTATTAATTGCGGTGTTCATGGCCAGTTGTGTAAGAAGTAGCTGATCGTCCCAACCGCCGTACTGATTATTAACTAAAAACGACAAGTGATCTTTCAACGTGCGGTGGGAACGCTCAACCATGGCATTAGCCTGTGGGTGGTAACTAGTGGTTAGATTTGACTTAGCCCGCAGCAAGTCGCACGCCTTCTGAAAGATGCCCGAGGTAAACTCTGTCCCTTGATCACTTACAATGACCCGGGGACATCCATGAGTACCAACGTATTGTAACAGGGCTTCACAAACTGTCTCTGCGCGTTTATCGGGGATGGGTATATAGGTCGCAAAACGTGAATAGTGATCGACGATGGAAACAACGTATCTGTTTCCCCGGTGCGAACGTATTGACATGTCAGTTAGATCAATCGATACCCGTTCCAAGGGCTGAGAGGCTGGTGGGAACTCCTGCAGCTCTCCCTGTCTCTTTGGGGTACCCTTCCTTAACTGACATGGCAGACATCCTTTGACAAATGCCCCAACTTTCCGCGCTAGATTGGGCATGAAAAACATAGAGCGTGCACGTGCATATGTGCGACATTCACCCGGGTGGGCTGCGAATTGGGAAGAGTGAGCTACTTCTAGGGCTGAGTTTTCCAAGGATGCGGGGATGACTACGAGTTCTGTGGGTTGTTCATCATCCTGTTTCATAGTAACAAGATACAGGACTCCGCTTAAAAGACTGAAATCACAAAGTGAGGCTTTGTTGACCTTCTTGGGGAGCGGACCCCCCTCAAGGAACTCAATGACCGGACCCCACTGTGGGTCTTCGAGTTGGTGTTGGCGCACCTCGTTAGGTGATAGGTCCCCAAAAATGGGCTGAGTCATGCTGCTAGGATTCCCGACATTATTTATAGGTAATACATTACGGCTCAGTGCGTCTGGTACTACGTGGTTCTTGCCTGGCTTATGCAAAATGGAGAAGTTATACGCATTTAGAAAGACTGCCTAGCGTGCTACCCGTGCATTAGGAGTTTTACCTTGGAAGATATATATTAAAGGGCGGTGATCAGTGATTACATAAAAGTGTCTACCAAATAGGTAAGCATCAAAGGAAGTTACGGCCTTGACAATAGCCAAGGCTTCTTTCTCAGTTGTGGAGTAGCGGAGGGCAGCTCCGCTCAATTTCTGGGAAAAATAAGCAATAGGGATGGGGTTATCTTCAGCACCTTGCATGAGACAGGCTCCCAGTGCTTCGTCGGAAGCGTCAGTGTGCACGTAAAACGGCTGCGTGAAGTCCGGCAGTGCTAACATTGTTGCCGACTTCAGTAAGTCCTTAAGATGGTTAAAAGCTTTATCTGCCTCCCCCGACCATCGAAACTGAACCGACTTCTTTGTAAGTTTCGTAAGGGGGAGGGCCGCCTCTGAAAAGTGAGGGATGTGACGTCTGAAAAAATTGGCGGTGCCGAGGAACTGTTTCACAACCCTGGCTGTGGTGGGGGGTGGCATCTCTGCTATCGCTTTCACTTTCACCGGGTCGGGCCTAACGCCGCCATGACCTACGATGAATCCCAGGAATTTAACTTCCTGGCGCGCGAACGCGCATTTCCTAAGGGACACTTTCAGTCCGGCCGCTTTCATGACCGAGAGAACCTCATCTACATCCCGCATGTGCGAATCCATGTTTTTACTATAAACGATAACATCGTCCAGGTAAGCCATAGCGTTCCGCCCAAGCACGGGTGTGAGACTGTGGTTCACAGCCACCTCATAGATATGTATTCTAGAGGGCAATAGGGGCTAGTACAAGGGGAGATGACACCACGTTCCTCCATTTGGCGACATAAGTCCCTAATTTGAGTTTTAGCCGCCTCAGGAAGCCTCCACTGCCGTACTCTGGTGGGGGGAGCGGAGCCTGTATTAATTTTGTGTGAAGCTGACATCAGGCCGAGGTCCTGATCTGAAGTTACAAATAGATCTTCATGCTGCTTTATTATAGAGCGTAGACGTTCTCTAATAAGGGTGGGTAGGTGATCTATGTCAAGGGATTCTATTGCAGTGGCGAACATTTGCTGTGACTCTACGAATTCTGTGTCACTCCTAATGTTATATCTCGTAGAATCGAAATGCTCCAGATCCTCTACTTTATCGACCGCACAGACTGTTCCCACTGAATGACCAGGAGTAAGTTTAAATTCCCTGGGGGTGGGGTTTATGACTGGGACGCTAGGCTGCTGAGTGTTAATGAGCCCCGACTTCATGTATGGGGACATTTTATGAGGGGTTTCAACAAATACATACTCCTGATCCTCCGTGGAACTGTCGAACGACCTTGACCATCGAACGGGCAGAACAACACTAGAGTGGGGAGGGATGACAGTGGCGCGCGTAGGGTGTAGCTGGGGGGCTTGGGGTGCGGGGGGCTGGGGGCGTTTAGGCCTAATGAGGTGGACGGGCAGACCAGACCTACTCCTAATAGCAGTACCTGCATAATCTCTACCATCTAGTGTCACGGTATACCGGCTCCCATCAAACTGGATTCCATACTTAAACCTACACAAGAAATCTGACCCAATAAGAACATCCCCTGGGAAAAGATCACCGCTTACCACAACCAGCGCGTGAACAACTATCTTATCTCCTAAGTCTACAGTTATATCTCTGGAATCCAATGTTGAGAGGCGGTTCCCCGTGACGCCACGTAACTCAGGAACTTTATGCTTTCCCCCTAGGCTCATCTTGGAGGCCACGTTCTGTTTCACCAAGGACACCGAGGAGCCTGTGTCAATGAAAGCTTCAACCCGTTTCCCTCCCATTTTCAACTTAATAATTGGCCTGTCTTCCCTAGTCACCATCAACGCCTCGCCCTTGCCTTTAGTAGTAGGGACATAACCTGCGAATGTGTCCCCACTCGGCACATGCGTAACAACACATTCCGGTGTATGGACACTCTCTGCGGGTATGTCCCTGGTCGCCACACCCCTCGCACTGGTTTCCCTCACATTGGAAGGGACATCCGTGCACCGCGTGGGACCATGCCCCACAGGAGGAGCAGCGAAAAGGCTCCGGAGCTCTATACCAGCTATCCCGCATGGGCGGGCCCGGGCGCGCACTTGTGACTGCACGGGGGCGGGGGTCAATCCCAGCCCACGCCCCGCGGGTCCCTGCCCCGGACGGCCGGCCGCCCCGTGGCGCATTACCCAACATGTTTATACCTACTGAATCTAACCCTGATTGCTCCCGCCCTTCCTCGTGGAACGATGACTGTTCCTGTCGCTTCCTTTCGTCCCGGCTGAGATTCTCCACCATCAGTCTCAAGAATTCATCCTCCCAGACAGAAGGGGTGTTACGTGTAAGGGTGGGAGGGGCGGCGTGAATTGTCGACAAAACGGGAGGGGGGGGTGGGTTTCCTGAGCTGTATATACATCCGCGCTGCTTTAATTGCGTTCTCGATCGTAGTTATCCCGCTTGCCGCCATGTACGTACGCATCTCGCCGGGTAAGCCCAACAGAAAGTAAGAGAGTACTAGCTCAGGTGGGAAGAATTGTGGGTGATTCACTCTCGCCATCTTCACAGCACTACCTATGCATGATAGGTAAACATTTAGTGATGAACACTCCTCTAGCTTGATATTAGCTAAACGTGTCGTGTGATCTTGTAATGAGTTACCCTGGCTGTAAATTTCCCGTAATCCGTTCGCGAACGTGTCCCACGTGGTAGCATTCTTTACTGTCGGATTAAATCCTAGCACACCTTTCGCGTCACCGCCCAATTGCATACGTGCCGTCCTAAGGCGGTATTCCTCGTATTCCTGAAGGGTTTCCGGGAACGCACTTTCAATGTCTCCTAACCACTGTTCCAGCCTATCGGCTGATGTCGCAGGGTCACGGCCATCGCCCTCAAACATGGGTATCTGACTGACCACTTGTGCTGCACTACTAGCTGAGACAGTCGTAAGGAAGGGGTCTGGCATGCTGGAGGGGTTGGGAGGTGCTAAGGTGTACGTGAGCGTGGGGAGGGGAGTGGCGAGAGAGGGTGCAGGGTGGTTAAGGGGTAGGGGGGGGAGAGTAGGTACTAGTGGATTGTTCAGGGAACGGGAATAAAACGGAAGTTGTTGGTGTAATGTTAACAGGAGTCATATTAGCTTGCGAGGAGGGCTGGGAAGTACTGATCGTGGAAGTCGAAATTGTCAATGTTGACGATGACGTCTGTGGGTGGGACGAGGAGGGGGCTTTACTGACACTTGCCCTGGTTGAGTTCTCGACCATTGTTCCCCGTTACCCAACAATATGTGAACTAGGGAGGGGGGAGTGGATACTGTCACCACTTGTACCACACTGAGGGACAGGAATTATATTACAAATGTTACCACCCTTGTACTGCCTGCTTCGTCAAGATAGTTACGAGTTTACTTTAAAAGGTTCTAACAATCACTGTACTGAACACTAAGGGGAATAGGCGTGAGTTCTTACGTTAAGTGCGCTGCCACCATTGTAATGAGACAAAATCTCACATGAAGAGGTAAGTTAGGAGTTTATAGTAGTAGAGTATTATAGCGAGAGGAAATGGTAGCGTGTCTCGAGGGTGTGATGTCAACACTGTATATTAACACAGGCACAGTACAAGTGTAGTATATAAAACACCAATGCGTGTTACAGCTTTATTTTACTAGTTCAATAGGGGGGGTTCGTACACAATTTATGATAGACTATGGTATTCTCGTATAACCTAACCTCACAATTAGAATGGGCACTTCACTAAGTCGATCGTTGGGGAGGTTCGGGATCACTGCACTTCTACAGTCTACACAGCCAGTACTTACTGTTACAAGTGGAGTTGACAGCACTCTGTCGATGGACCCGGCTGAGACTTCGTTACACTTAGTGACGGGCTTCTCTCGAGCGGGACTGGGGACGTGGTAGCTGGCCCTTCCTGGTCACAAGACACACTCTGAGGGAGGGCTCGGACGCTCCTATATATTGGAAGACCAGCCGTCAGGTTGAGCTGATCGGGGGGGGGGGGCGGCGAAGGATCTCCTTACATTTGCCCTCGCTAATGTAGGGTCAGGTCTGGACTTTTTCAGAGACTATAATTTGTATCTTCTGGGAAAGTCATCAGATGGGGTAATGACATGAGAGGTGAGCCTGGCTGATTTATAACCCTTGGTCAGCTGTGAGAGTTACCCTACACTTGACCTCCCTAATGTCGGGTCAAGCCTGGGCTTCTTCAGCGATGTAGGTTATTGTATATTGGGAGAGAGTCGGCTGGTGCCTTCTTACATGTTTGTTGTGGTGCCGTGTGACATGGGAGGGGAGCCTGGCTGATTTACAATCCTTGGTCAACCGTGAGAGTTACCCTACACTTGACCTCCCTAATGTCGGGTCAAGTGTGGACTTCTTTCTGCGGTGTAGGATAGTGTGTATATTGGGAGAGAGTCGGCTGGTGCCTTCTTACATGTGTGTTGGCCGTGTGACATGGGAAGGCCACCTAGTTGATTTGTAACACCCTTGAGCACCTGCTGGGGATACCCTTACACTTGACCCCCCTAATGTCGGGTCAAGTCTGGCTTTCCTTGCGATGTAAGCTGTGGTCTGACAACCCATCACTACAGCGCCATTCAAATCGCGAGCCATTCAACTCCACGCGGCACCGAACGCAGGACACCGCCCGCTCCCGCAACCTCACACACACACGCATAGCTCTCCCTCACTCAGTCAGTCTCGCTGTAACCACGCTTGTGTTGACATCAACATTGTAGTTGCAAAAATATTACATTTCTGTGAATGTATTAAATCAAGCACAGTATGAATAGAATATTACTAATATAAGAGTATTTTAACCGAAAACTAGTAAAACAACGAGTAATATATCTTGAACATCGGAAGGTTAGGTAAAGTCTTTTGCTTTCATGTAGTTTATCCTAATTTACATTGAAATGCATTACATTTCAGCAAAACTACTATTTATTTCTGAGAATATGGAAATGTAATATTTTGCTGAAATGACGTACGTATTACAGTGGAAAGTGACGAAAGCAATGACT
>NW_024748148.1:0-13732 GCF_018991925.1 Homarus americanus
TTGTATTCCTCATCGATGAATTCCGGACTGCAAATTCTCAAGGCACGTAAAAACATTGTTGAAAATACTGACTGTTTGACTTTATTATGGTGGGCAGAATAATAATGAATGTATGAACACACATTAGTTGGTTTTCTATAAATACTGAACTTAAAAGTGTTACCTATTCTGTGTATCAGACAGTCTAGGAATGGCAATTTACAGTCTTGCTCTAATTCCACAGTGAATTTGATCGAGGGGGCTAAGTTGTTAAGTTGTGGCAGGAAAGCTTTTAGGTCCTCATTACATGGCCAGAGACATAATACATCATCAACATATCTAAACCAGACTGCTGAGGGTGGTAAAATATTACTTAATAGTTTATTTTCAAAGAATTCCATATATAGGTTGCTTAATACAGGTGAGAGTGGATTACCCATTGCCATACCAAATTTTTGAGCATAATATTCCCCATTGAATTCGAATTTGCAATCCTTAATACATAGTTTGATGAGTTCGATGAAGTCGTCTTTCGAGACGGGCAGTGAAATGTTATCCAGGGAATCTATGAGGAACTCTAGTAAATCATCAACTGGGACCTTTGTAAAGAGTGACGTTACATCAAAGCTGACCAGTTTAAAATCATGATTAATGTGTAAGTTATTGAGTTTATCAACCAGATCCATATTATTCTTGATATTGGAGTTAGAAATGTTGCCAACTAGGGGATTTAGTAAAGAAACTAACCATTTAGATAGTTTATAAGAGATTGACCCAACTGAGCTAATGATGGGTCTTGCTGGGTTATTGGGCTTGTGGGTCTTGATTACACCGTACATGTATGGCAGTGGAGGGGACGTTGAAGTAAGATGTTTAATGAGAGTAGCTTTGCCTCTCAATAGGGACTTCAGTTTTTTGTTGAACTGGGTGTTGACAGTGTTGAGAGGATTATTTATGAGTTTAGAATATGTTGTATTATCACATAAAAGGTCATTCATTTTAGAGATATAGTCATCTTTGTTTAAAATCACTACTGTGTTGGCTTTATCTGCTTTAGTGACATGTAGATCCTTATTTTTCTTAAGGGCTTGGATTGCTTTGGTGAATCTTTCTGGACAGTTTGGAACACAAGGCTTGGACATAGATGCATACACAACACCTTTACACATGTTCACTTCTTCACTTGTCAAATTACTGAATTTCTCCAAATTGCAAAATGCTCTGGCTATGTCAACACTGTCGACTCCCTTGTTAGAACCATCAAAACTTAAACCATAGCCGAGGGCACACAAGGTATCATTGTCTAGTTGTTTAGAGGAGAGATTCACTACACAGTTGTTATTGGCATCATAGAATCTAGTCTTATTAAACATACCGAAGCATTCAACATGAATTTGAGTAACGGCATGTACAAGCTGGACAATTTTGTAATTAAGAAGATTTGTGACCAGGTGAGAAGGCCGGGTCACCTGACCATCTGACCTGACCACCAACCGTTGTGTGCTATTTAAAGATTAGTAGGGTCATTACCTAATACCTGACCATTGTGGACCTGGTCTCACCCTTCTCTGTATATACACACCTTGATTTGTATTTCTCTCTCTAGTCTGTACTCACCCCTGAAGATGTGAATTACACGAAAGCGCTTGGGAACTTCGTGTTTTCTTCTTTCCTTGTGGTTATCAGCATATATATATATATATATATATATATATATATATATATATATATATATATATATATATATATATATATATATTATATATATATTTTATGTAGATCCTAATGAAAGCGTGGATAAGAATAAATCTTGATAAAATCACACGGAAAAGGGAAACAACGGACACCTTAGCTTGTCTTTATTCAAGACACTAGAGGCACTGATGTCAGGTATAATGATAACTATCCCACACCAACACACAAGAGGAGTCACCCTCTTCTTAAGCCTCACGTGTGTTGTGTGATTAGTAGATGACATCATTATGACCTGACCTCATGTTCTTAAGGTCACCCTGTATATTTAAGCTCTCTGTCCAATGTAATCCAGTTACTTTCTCACTTGACTTGGGGTTTATTAAATATTATTAGATGGTAATTGCAGTGGAAGCGCCCCCGTGGAGAAAAACCCAAACCAGCACAAGAACACTTAAATTTACGAACAAAATGAATTCCCCGTGACCCGTGGAAGGATAGCAACTGTGATTGGGATGAATGACACACACTGTAAAATTTAGACACTTATATTCCGTCCAACACTACAGACACAATCAAATAATGGTACACCAACATATGTGCACCTCTTAACCTGAACTTAAGACACTACTCTGGGGAATAAAAGTTATACATGATATTGAAATTATTAGAAACTCAGACAATGCCTCATTAGACAACAATAAATTCAAAAAGAAGGGTTGCTTGCACACATGACACAGGCCTTAAGGGTTTTCACAAAATAATAACCACCACTGCGGAAATGGTATAAAAATATACAATTATTAATTCCACCATGAATAGGCCTAAAGGGCACTCAATAGAATTATGTTACACCAACAGATGCAGGCCTTAAGGGTTTTCAACAAAATAATATCAATCATTGAGAAAATGGTATTAAAAAAATAAGAAATTAATAACTCTACAATGACTAGGTCTTAAGGGCACTCAACAAAATAATATAGATCACAGAGAAAATTGTAATAAAATAAGAAATTATTAAATCCACCATTAATAGGCCTAAAGGGCACTCAATAAAATTATATTACCCCAACCGATGCACACCTCCTAACCTAACTTAAACACTACTCTGGGGAACAAAGGTTATACCTGAGATTGGAATTATAAAGAAATATTAAATGCTTTAAAGGAACTAAATCACAGTATCACTTAAACAGAGAGGAGGAACCTCATCTGAAAAACAGTTCCCTCATTCTCTGTCATCAATTAGTGACACAAACATTAAAAAACAATACTATCAAATTTATTTAAGAAATATTAACTACACATAGCATACATTAGTAACTGAAAAAATAGTATTAACTACAAACAAAAATATTATCACTATTAGCAATAAGTTACTGAGTCCACCAATACCCGTGAACTATGCTTCCTAACCTAACACCTAGATTCCACATGTACCGGTAGTTTTTAAGGCACAACCAAGGCACCAGTAGTTTAAGGCCCAAACCAGCCTTTCTCAACCTTGGAAAATGTACCTCTAAGTTCCACTAGACTCTTGGCCTCAGTGTGGCCTCATTTTACACTCAGTACATCCATGAACGTAAGGGAGTGAGCAACTATGACCTTGTACAGTTGAGAGAAGCTTTAGCTTCCCGTTAATAAAGGTTTTTACTATACTGCTTGAAGATATGTGATATTGTGAGCCGAGGTAGAGGAGAGCTGATGACCCCAAACGATCGTCACGTCGTTAGATGGGCACCCAGACAGCTGGCTTCATTCCAACTCTCACCATACTCAACAGGGTGGCTGAAACTCAGGTCAGTAGACGTTCATACAGCTCGCTTCACCACACGTTTCATACCGCCAGTGGACGTTATCATACCTTAGACGTTTCACATCGCGTGGGCTCTACAGAACCTTGTTAATACTGATGTTAAATAAACGAAAGAACCAGTTCATGCGATCCGACTCTCCTGGGTACAGAACAGAGGTGGTCCTGCTAGCTTGACCTCTCTCACAACTCCCCAAGCCACGCTTGCTCAGGCATTCACGGTTTTCAGGAGTGAATTATTTACCAGAAGGTTACCAGCTTAATTAGGATGTAAGCAACATTTTCAGACTGGGAAACGATCTATAATTATTTTTAATTTAATAAGTGATATTTCATTTCATAATTCGCCTCCACATTAAGTCGCCAGAGGCACCGACTCTATTCAGAGATCGTGAAGAAAACAAATTAAGTGAGATAGTAGTGACTAGTAACGATGTTAGTAAGCAAATAGACAAACTAAAGCCTAATAAGTCACCTGGTCCCGATGAGATATTTGCCAGAGTATTAAAGGAATGTAAGGAAGAGCTTTGTATGCCCTTAGCAAAGTTGTTTAACATGTCCTTAAAAACAGGTGTAGTACCAGAATCCTGGAGGATAGCGAATGATGATAGCGAATGTAATACCGATTTTCAAGAAGGGGGATAGATCACTATCCTCTAACTACCGCCCAATCAGTCTAACATCAATAGTAGGCAAATTACTGGAAGCAATCATTTCAAACTCTATTCGAAATCACCTGGAGAAGCACTGATTGATCAATGATTCCCAGCATGGCTTCACAAGCGGACGTTCTTGCCTAACTAATCTATTAACATTCTTTTCATCAGTTTTCGAATCAGTGGACGAGGGGCACAATTATGATGTGGTATATCTCGACTTTAGCAAAGCCTTCGACAGAGTCCCCCACGAAAGACTAATTAGAAAGGTAGAAGCTCATGGCATCAAAGGTGACATCCTTAAATGGATTAGGGCGTGGTTACAGGACAGGAAACAGGGAGTGAGCATTAACGGCACTAAGTCCCATTGGAGCAACGTCACAAGTGGAGTTCCCCAAGGCTCAGTACTTGGACCATTATTGTTTATTATATACATAAACGACATAGATATCGGCATAGACAGCAACATAAGTAAATTTGCTGATGACACTAAAATAGGACGTGTTATCAAATCTGACGAGGACTCGGCAAAACTACAGGAAGATCTAAACAAATTTTTCCAATGGTCTGAAAAATGGCAGATGAAATTCAATGTCGACAAATGTAAAGTACTCAGTATAGGAGATGTAAACAGGGAAACCAGATACCAGATGAACAACGATGCCATAGAGAAATCCGACTGCGAGAGAGATTAGGAGTAATGATAAGTAGGAACCTTAAGCCAAGTAAACAATGTGTTTTTGCTCGCAACAAGGCTAATAAAGTACTTGGGTTCATACAAAGGAGTGTTAGTTACAAGACTAGCGAGGTCATCCTAAAACTGTATCTTGCTCTTGTGAGACCACACCTGGATTATGCAGTTCAGTTCTGGTCACCGTATTACAGAATGGATATAGAATCCTTGGAAAGAATTCAGAGGAGAATGACAAGACTAATCCCGGGCATTAGGAACCTTGAGTATAGAGACAGGTTAAAGCATCTTAATTTGCACTCCCTCGAGAGACGTAGAGCGAGGGGCGACCTGATAGAGGTGTATAAGTGGAAGACAGGGCTAAACAAAGGGGACATTACAAAGGTACTCAAATTATCCAACCAGGAGCGAACTCGTAACAATGGTTTTAAATTAGACAAATTTAGATTTAGGCGTGAAATAGGTAAACACTGGTTTGGAAACAGAGTAGTTGATGAATGGAACAAGTTACCAAATATCATCATTAACTCGAATTCGCTGAATTGCTTCAAACATAGGTTGGATGCTCATATGAGCAATAGGGGTTGGGTGTAAACGGAACTGCCCAGTATGGGCCAATAGGCCCGCTGCAGTTTCCTCCATTCTTATGTTCTTATGTTCTTATATGGGTGCAGTTTGCGACTCTCTCACTACTGTTGATAAGCACTGTCCCCCCTTAGACGACCTTGAAACTCAGTAACCCCAATGGCGCAGCGTTTGAAATTACACTCAAATTTCTGAATATATATATATATATATATATATATATATATATATATATATATATATATATATATATATATATATATATATATATATATATATATATATATATGCTGATAACCACAAGGAAAGAAGAAAACACGAAGTTCCCAAGCGCTTTCGTGTAATTCACATCTTCAGGGGTGAGTACAGACTAGAGAGAGAAATACAAACCAAGGTGTATATATACAGAGGAGGGTGAGACCAGGTCCACAATGGTCAGGTATTAGGTAATGACCCTACTAATCTTTAAATAGCACACAACGGTTGGTGGTCAGGTCAGATGGTCAGGTGACCCGGCCTTCTCACCTGGTTACAAATCTTCTTAATTACAAAATTGTCCAGCTTGTACATGCCGTTACTCAAATTCATGTTGAATGCTTCGGTATGTTTAATAAGACTAGATTCTATGATGTTCCTACTATCAATTGAATTACATGGTAATATTGAGGAGGCATTATCCCAGTCAATGCAATGCTTGTTATCCCTCAAATGAACAAACAGCTTGGGGACGGTATTTGTGTCCTTGCCTGTAGACGAAGCTTGATAATGCTCCACTTATTATATATCGGGTTAACGTCAGGCAAATTGCTTGGCCAATTACTCATGAACTCTACCTGACAGTCAACAAGCCATTGTATTACAGATTTTGCTGTGTGACACGGGGCACCATCCTGCATAACCACATCAACGCGGAATTTTTCAAAAGACCCAGGCAAATAATCACAAAGCAGCTCCAAGTAGTTAAATCGGTTCAGCATCACATTCCCAGGTAGCACAACGTGGGGTCAAGCGAATCACTCCCGGGGCCCCTACACACATTACAAGTACGACTTCCAGTACCTGAAAACGTTACCTAATCATTTCATAGCACGTGCTGCCACTTGGTCGTATCCCACTGAGCGTTAGCCTTGGCAAATGCGACCCAACGCTGCCTTTTAACAAGGGTGGGATTCTTGCGTGTGTGGTGGCTGCGAAACTGCAGGTCGTCATGGATGCGGCGGTAAACGGTCCTTACAGAAACATCACCTAGAAGTACAAGGTTTTTTCTTTCAATTCCCGTGATGACAGACGTGGATTAGCATTAAGTTGCCTCTTAAAAACAATTAACGTACGTTGGGAAGTTTTTCGAGACTTCCCTGGCCGTCCGCTGTGCACTGGTATCCAGGTATTGCCAACCCGCCATCATCTCATAATCCTTTAATCCAAATCTGAACTGATCGTTCACTCACACCAACAATTCTTGATATTTCCTTTGCAGGTTTCTTGTCCTTATGCAGACTAATAATTGACGCTATCTGTTCTTTTGTTAAATCTTTCCTCTTGCCCATTGTGGTAAAAAAGGCAAAGAAACAGGGGGCGTTGTGGCAATAAATAGGGGCAATGTTGGTGGAGTAAAACTCATAAATCTTCGTTCACAAAATTTACGCGGGCAACTGGTGAACGTTTTGATTACTGGCTAACTTGTCCTCGAGTCTCCCTTCGCCTGCCTCAGCTCCAGCTGAGACACTTCGGCAAGTGGGAAATCACTCCGTATTGAATTCTTGGTCTGGTTCGTAGCTCAAGGTCGATGTTGCTTGATGAAGTTGTATTGTTGGATATATTATAAAACTTACAGTTTTATAACCTTCACCTCGTGATCAAAGTTTCAAAATTATTCCTGAAATCCCTACGATGGGAGCAACCACGACTACTGTGTGTTTGACATAATTGTGTGTACAACTACGCTTGTGTGTGCAACTACGCTTGTGTGTTTATAGGAAAATACAAACATACTATTTAAAGTTAAAACGAGGGATGTCACGAAGGCACTTTTCAGCAGTGTTGCCGTTTGATGGAGATTCGTCTGCTAGACGGTAAAATATGAAATTCGAGGACGTAGTCGGTAGACGGTGACGTCACGTCACTACCGGCCCCGGTGGACCGTCGGAAAAATACCGAAATTATTAATTAGGCCTTTTTGGGGGGTCAAATAAAAATGCTATAGAATAATTATGAAGGAATTCTCCCTACAATACAACACAACTCTCCCTACAATACAACGCAACACAATTCTCCCTACAATACAACGCAACACAACTCTCCTTAAAATACAACACAACACTACTCATCCTACAATACAGTACAACACAACTCTCCCTACAATACAATATAACACAACACAACTCTCCCAGCAATACAATACAACACAACACAACTCTCCCTACAATACAACACAACACAACTCTCCTTACAACACAACACAACTCTCCCTACAATACAAACACAACACGACTCTCCATACAATACAACACACTCTCCCTACAATACAACACAACACAACTCTCCATACAACACAACACAACACAATTCTTCCTACAATATAACACAAAACAACTTTCCCTACAACACAACAAAACAGAATCCGCTCTACAATACAACACAACACAACTCTCCCTCACAATACAACACAACTCTCCCTACAACACAACACAACTCGCCCTACAATACAACACAACACAACTCTCCCTACAGTACAACAACACACAACTCTGCCTACAACACAACAAAACTCGCCCTACAATACAACACAACACAACTCTCCCTACAACACAACACAACACAACTCTCCCTACAGTACAACACAACACAAATTTCCTACAATACAACACAACTCTCCCTATAATACAACACACAACTCTCCCTACAATACAACACAACACAACTCTCCCTACAATACAACACAACGCAATCTCCCACAGTACAACACAATACAACCTCCCTAAAATACTCACAACACAACACAACTTCCCATAATACAACAGAACACAACTCTCCCTACAATACACCAACACAACTCTCCTACAATACAACTCAACACAACACAACTCTACCTACAATACAACACAACACAATCCTCCCTACAATACAACACAAGTCTCCCTACAATACAACACAACACAAGTCTCCCTACAATACAACACAACACAACTCCCCAATACAATACAGCAACACAACTCTTCCAACAACACAACACAACACAACACTCCACAACTTTCCCCACAATACAATACAACACACCTCCCACAATACAACACAACACAACTCTTCCTACAATACAATACAATACAACTCTCCCTACAACACAACACAACACAACACAACTTCCCTACACATAATACACATAACTCCCTACAACAACAACACAACACAACACAACTTCCACAACTTCCCTATAATACACAACACAACACTCCCTACAATACAACACAACACTCCCTACAACACAACACAACAAACTATCCCTACAATAAAACACAAACATAACTCTTCAAAATACTACACAAAATCCTCCCTACAACACAACACAACACAGCTCTCCCAACAATACAACACAACACAACTCCCTATTATACAATACAGCAAACACAACTCTCCTGACAACATAACACAACACAACTTCCCACAATTTTCCTTGCATACAATACAATACAACTCTCCCTGCAACACAACACAACACAACTCTCCCACAACACAACAAAAACTCTCCTACAATACAATACAACACTCTACAAAACAACACAACACAACTCTCCCTTAAAATGCAAACATAAAAAAACTCCTACAATACAACACAACACAACACTCTACAATACAATACAACACAACATAACTCTCCTACAATACAACATAACAAAACTCCCTAAAATACAACATAACAAAACTCTCCCTACAATACAACACAACACAACTCTTACAATACAACAAAACATAACTTTCCTACAAAACAACACAATGCAATTCCCTCCAATACAAACGCAACTCTCCCTACAATACAACACAACACAACTCTCCCTACAACACAACACATCACAATCCCCTATAATACAACACAAAAACCTCTACAACTTAAAACAACTCCCTACTACAATACAACACAACACAACTCTCCTTATAACACAACACAACCTCCCTACACAACACAACTCTTACAATACAACACTGCATAACACTTTACAATACAAGACAACTGTCCCTACAACATAACACAACACAATCCTCCCTACAATACATACACAACACAACTTCCTACAACACAACACAACTCTCCCTACATACCACACAACGCAACTCTGCCTATAATAACACAACCCAACTCTCCCTACAATACAACAAAACGCAAACCTCCCTACAACACAACACAATACAACTCTCCTACAACTCTCCCTAAAATACAACACAACACAACTCTCCCTACATCCAACACAACACAACTCTCCCTACATACTACACAACACACCTCTCCATACAATACAAGACAACACATCTCTCCCTACAATACAACACAACACAACACAACTCAGCACAATTGCAACACACCACAACGATCGCTATAATACAACACAACACAATCCTCCCTGCAATTACACAACACAACTCTCCCTACACAAGACAACACAACTCTCCCTACATTACAAACAAAACACAACTCTCCCTACAAAACAACACAACTCTCCCTACAATACAACACAACACAACTCTCTCCCTACAATACTACAAAACACAACTCTCCCTAAAATACAACACAACACAAGTCTCCCTAAAATACTACACAACACAAGTCTCCCTACAATACAACACAACACAACTCTCCCTACAATACGACACAACACAACTCTCTCCCTACAATACAACACAACTCTCCCTACAATACAATACAACTCTCCCTACAATACAGTCCAACACAACTCTCCCTACAATACAACACAACACAACTCTCCCTACAATACAACACAATATAACTCTCCCTACAACACAACACAACACATCTCTTCCTATAATACAACAAAACACAACTCTCCCTGCAATACAACAAAACTCTCCCTACAATACAACACAACACAACTCTCCCAACCATACAACACAATACAACTCTCAGTACAATACAACACAACACAACTCTCCCCACAATGCAACACAACTTACCCTACAATACAACACAACACAACTCTTTCTATAACACAACACAACTCTCCCTATAGCACAACACAACTCTTCCTACAATAATACACAACACAACTCTCCCTTCAATACACCACAACACAGCACAACTCTCCCTACAATATAATACAACTCTCCCTACAATACAACACAACACAACTCTGCCTACAATACAACACAACACAACTCTCAGTACAATGCAACACAACACAACTCTCCCTACAATACAACACAACTTTCCCTGCAATACAACACAAGACAATTCTCTCTACAATACAAGACAATACAACTCTCCCTACAATACTGCACATCACAACTCTCCCTACAATACAACACAACACAACACTACTCTCCCTACAATATAATACAACGACAACCTCCCTACAATACAACACAACACAACTCTGCCTACAATACAACAACACAACTCTCACTACAATACAGCACAATACAACTCTCGCTACAATACAATACAACACAATATAACTCTCCCTACAACACAACACAGTTCGCCCTACAATACAACACAACACATCTCTACGTACAATACATCCCAATACAACTCTCCCTACAATACTACACAACAAAACTCAACCTACAACACAACACAAAACAACACAACTCTCCCTGCAATACAACACAACAAAACTCTCCCTACTATACAGCACAATACAACTCTCCATACAATACAATACAACACAATATAACTCTCCCTACAACACAACACAACACAACACACCTCGCCCTACAATACTACACAACACAACTCCCCCTACGATGCAACACAACACAACTCTCAAACCATACGACACAACACAACTCTCCCTATAACACAACACAACTCTACTACAATACAACACAACACAATTCTCCCTACAATACAACATAACTCTCCCTACAATACAACACAACTCACCCTACAATACAACACAACACAACTATCCCTATAACACAACACAACTCTCCCTACAGTACTACACAACACAATTCTCCCTACAACACAACACACAACACAACTCTCCCTACAATACAACACAATAAAACTCTCCTACAACACAACACAACACATCTTCTTCCTATAATACAACAAAAAACACAACTCTCCCCTGCAAAACAACACAACACAACTTCCCTACACATAACATAACTCTCTCACAATACATAAACACACAACACAATCTTTCCCAACCATACAACACACAACACAACTCTCAGTAATAATGTTAACACAAATACAACTCTCCTCACAATACACCATAACCCACCCTACAATACAACACAACAGAACTCTCCCTACAATACAACACATTACGAACACAACTCTCTGGCTAATCTTAACACAACACACCTCCTACACATTTCACACAACACACCTCTCCATACAATACAAGACGACACATCACTCCCCTACAATACAACACACAACACAACTCTCAGCACAATGCAACATACCAACCTCCCTACAATACAACACAACACAACTCCCTGCACATACAACACAACTCCCTACAATACAAGACAACACAATCCTCTCTATATAAGACAACACAACTCTCTTACAATACAAACACAACAACATCTGTCCCTACAATACAACACAATATAACTCTCCCTACAACACAACACAGTTCGCCCTACAATACAACACAACACATCTCTACGTACAATACATCCCAATACAACTCTCCCTACAATACTACACAACAAAACTCAACCTACAACACAACACAACACAACTCTCCCTACAATACAACATAACAAAACTCTCCCTACAATACTACACAGCAAAACTCAACCTACAACACAACACAACACAACTCTCCCTACAATACAACTTAACTAAACTCTCTCTACAACACAACACAGCTCGCCCTACAATACAACACAATACATCTCTACCTACAACACAACCCAACACAACTCTCTCTACAATGCAACACAACACAACTCTCCCTACAATACAACACAATACAACTCTCCCTACAATACATTACAGCACAACATAACTCTCCCTACAGCACAACACAACTCGCCCTACAATACATAACACAATTACATCTCTACCTACAAATATAACATAACAAACTCTCCCTATAATATACACAACAAAACATAACTTCCCTATGTAAAACAACACAATACACCTCCTACAATACAACACAACTTCCCAACAATGCAAATACAACACAATTCTCCTTACAACACAACACAATCCTCCTACAATACAACACAACACAATCTCCCTACAACACATCACACCCCCTAAATACAAATAAAACACTCCCAACAACACAAAACAACTCTCCTACAATGCAACACAACACAACTCTCCCTACAATACAACACAACACAACTCTCCCTACAATACAACACAACACAACTCTCCCTACAATACAACACAACTCGCCCTACAATCAACATTGCACAAGTCTTCCTACAATACAACACAACTCTCTCTACAACATAACACAACACAACCTTGCCTACAAGACAACTCTCCCTACAATACAACACAACATAACTCTCCCTACAACACAACACAACACATCTCTTCCTATAATACAACAAAACACAACTCTCCCTGCAATACAACATAACACAACTCTCCCTACAACACAACTCAACTCAACTCTCCCTACAATACAACACAACTCTCCCTACAATACAACACAACACAACTCTCCCAACCATACAACACAACACAACTCTCAGTACAATACAACACAACACAACTCTCCCCACAATTCAACATAACTCTCCCTACAATACAACGCAACACAACTCTCCCTACAATACAACACAACACAACTCTCCCTCCAATACAACACAACACAACACAAGGGAACACTTGGAACCTTCATGGCGCAGTGAGTAGGATCTGTGGACTTACAAGTGTGTGAACAATGGACAGTTAGCCGGCGATGTGCGACTGCGACTGCCGGCGATGTACGCGTCGACTCCTAGTGTGTGCTGTTGTGTTGCGTTGTGTTTCGCTGCGACGTGCAGCGTTGCTCCGTCACAGTGCGTTTTAGTGACGGTGGCAGTGTTAGTGTCAGTGTATCCGTGTGTCTAGAGCTGAGAGTTGAGCATTGGCCTCTTTTTTCGTGGTACCCACAGCAC
>NW_024748149.1:0-12079 GCF_018991925.1 Homarus americanus
CTTAATTTTTCTCAGAAGCCTCTCATGTGGTACTCTGTCAAATGCTTTGCTAAAGTCTAAATAAATAACATCGTAATTTTCGTCATTATCTACTACCTCGAAGACTTTCCTAAAAAAGTCAGCAGATTTGTTAGACAAGATTTTCCCTTTGTAAACCCATGTTGAGAGTCGTAGATTAATTTGCTTTTCTCTAGATGCGATCGGATGTTATCACCTATAATTGATTCAAGAAGAGACAGGGGAGGTAAAAGGGGAGGGAAAGGGGATGGTCTAGTGGTCCAAGATGTAGGTTATTTGTCCCAAAGTGATGTAAAAAAAAGAATGACGTTTAATATCCTCACCCTAACCTAACCTAACTCTACTCTGACATAGAACTTAAACATGTCGCACTAATGAAGTAATTTTACCGAATATCTGTCTATCTGTCTTTGTTCAAATTCTCTACCTTGTTTTGTTGTTATTATCTACTTATGTCAAATATTTCTCCTATTAGTTTTTACTATTCTCTTCTGTCTTCAGTATATTGGAAAATAAGACATATACCAAGAGCATTAAAGTCATACACACACACACACACACACACACACACACACACACACACACACACACACACAGACACACACACACTCTAACATAGCATCTTGTATATTTTCAACTGAGAAATGACAACAAATTATTCATGTAATCTCATTTTCGAACGAGTCAAAAGACATTTATGGATGGTTAGAATAAGTACAGGTTCACTATAACAGGTTCACTGTAACAGGTTCACTATAACAGGTTCACTATAACAGGTTCACTATAACAGGTTCACTATAACAGGTTCACTATAACAGGTTCACTATAACAGGTTCACTATAACAGGTTCATTATAACAGGTTCACTATAACAGGTTCAATTTAACATGTTCATTATAACAGGTTCACTATAACAGGTTCACTATAACAGGTTCACTTCAACATGTTCACTATAACAGGTTCACTATAACAGGTTCAATTTAACATGTTCATTATAACAGGTTCACTCTAACATGTTCATTATAACAGGTTCACTATAACAGGTTCACTATAACAGGTTCACTATAACAGGTTCACTATAACAGGTTCACGATAACAGGTTCAATTTAACATGTTCATTATAACAGGTTCACTATAACAGGTTCACTATAACAGGTTCACTTCAACATGTTCACTATAACAGGTTCAATTTAATATGTTCATAACAGGTTCGCTATAACATGTTCATAATAACATGTTCACTATAACAGGTTCACTATAACAGGTTCAATTTAACATGTTCATTATAACAGGTTCGCTATAACATGTTCACTGTAACAGGTTCACTATAACAGGTTCAATTTAACATGTTCATTATAACAGGTTCACTATAACAGGTTCATTATAACAGGTCGCTATAACATGTTCACTATAACAGGATCACTATAACAGGTTCACTATAACAGGTTCAATTTAACATGTTCATTATAACAGGTTCACTATAACAGGTTCACTATAACAGGTTCAATTTATCATGTTCATTATAACAGGTTCACTATAACAGGTTCACTATAACAGGTTCACTATAACAGGTTCACTATAACATGTTCATTATAACAGGTTCACTATAACAGGTTCACTATAACAGGTTCAATTTAGCATGTTCATAATAACATGTTCACTATAACAGGTTCACTATAACAGGTTCAATTTAACATGTTCATTATAACAGGTTCGCTGTAACAGGTTCACTATAACAGGTTCACTACAACATAATTTCACTACACATAAACTTAAGTTCAGTAATATGTTTACCTGGCAGCAACATGTGCCACTGCAGCAGGTTCACTATAAAGGGTTTAAATTTAACATGATTTAAGACATAACACAGGTTCACTCTCTTTTAGGTTCACTATAACAGGTTCACTATAACAGGTTCAATTTAACATGTTCACTATAACAGGTTCACTATAACAGGTTCACTACAACATGTTCACTATAACAGGGTAAATTTAACATGTTTACTATAACCAGGAGTTCATATAGGTTTAAATTTGTAATTCTGCGGGTTCACTATAACAGGTTTTACTATAACAGGTTCATTTAACATGTTTATTCATTATAACTTGGAGTTCCACTATAACAAGTTTCACTATAACAGGTTCAATTTAACAGGTTCACTATAACTTGTTCACTATAACAGGTTCACTATAACATGTTCACTATAACAGGTTCAATTTATCAGGTTCACTATAACAGGTTCACTATAACAGGTTCAATTTAACATGTTCACTATAACCGTTTATATAACTTAGGTTTTAATATAACTTGGGTTTACCTATAATACGTTCTATACAACGGTTTCACTATAACAGGTTCACTATAACAGGTTCACTATATCAGGTTCAATTTAACATGTTCATTATAACAGGTTTACTATAACAGGTTCACTATAACAGGTTCAATTTAACATGTTCATTATAACAGGTTCACTATAACAGGTTCACTATAACAGGTTCACTATAACATGTTCATTATAACAGGTTCACTATAACAGGTTCACTATAACAGGTTCACTATAAAAGGTTCAATTTAACATGTTCGTTATAACATGTTCACTATAGCAGGTTCACTCTAACAGGTTCACTATAACAGGTTCAATTTAACATGTTCATTATAACAGGTTCACTATAACAGGTTCACTATAACAGGTTCACTATAACATGTTCATTATAACAGGTTCACTATAACAGGTTCACTATAACAGGTTCACTATAAAAGGTTCAATTTAACATGTTCATTATAACATGTTCACTATAGCAGGTTCACTATAACAGGTTCACTATAACAGGTTCAATTTAACATGTTCATTATAACAGGTTCACTATAACAGGTTCACTATAACAGGTTCACTATAACAGGATCAATTTAACATGTTCATTATAACATGTTCACTATAACAAGTTCACTATAACAGCCTCTTACTACATTATTTCTTACACCTCAAAATCTGAGTCTTGTGGTCTGGTTCTACGCTGTTACTGGTATTATAAAATGAGTTCACGCATCAACAATAACCCTCGAGAACGGCGGCAAGTTATGAAGGTCAACCAGGAGAGAAGTCGTCCTCTGCCACCATCGATGTCCCGCATGAGGGCACAATGGGTCGAGGAGACGGTGTCAGAGACGGTGAAGGCAGATAACTGCCTCTTTGGGGTCATTATTGGCCCCGGAGGCTCCACTATAAAGGAGCTACAGGTAAAATACAACATCCGGGTGCTTGTCCCTCGCAAGGGGTCAAAGGATGAGCCCATCACAGTCCAAGGGAAAGACAAAACTCTCGTCAAGAACGCTGTCCTCCGCATAAAGGCTTTGATAGCTGAAGAGAAGGAGAGGCGTCGGGTCACCACACCAGTATCCCAAACACTCTGCATCCCCAAGGCCCTACACGGGAAGGTTATCGGTCTTCAGGGCCAAAATATCCGACCCATTACTCAAGCGCTCAAAATAAAGATACAATTTCCCAATAAAAACGACAATAGTGATGAAGTGACCCTCACAGGCCTTCCTGATCAGGTGGACCAGGGCATAAGTCGCCTCCTCAACTTGGTGACCCGCTTCCCCCCATGTCGGGCCTGAGGTCAGAAGGCCGGACCAGACTCCTCCCACCCACACCCACCACCCAGCCTTTAAAAATAATAATAAAAAAAAAAAAAAAAAAAAAAAAAAAAAAAAAAAAAAAAAAAAAAATGGACCTTCTCACCACTGGCCTCCACGCGGCAGGGTCTGGAAACTCGGGGATTTATCTCTGGGGCTAACAGTGGTTTATCATTATTATTATTATTATTATTATTATGGTTATTATTATTATTATTATTATTATTATTATTATTACTATTATTATTATTATTATTATTATTATTACTTACACACACACACACACACACACATTGAGACAAGACACTAATTACCAAGAGGGGGAGGAAAATGAGGAGGAGCAAGATGGAGTGTGGAGGGAGGGGGTGATGGAGGGAGGGGGTGTTGGAGGGAGGGGGTGATGGAGGGAGGGGGTGATGGAGGGAGGGGGTGTTGGAGGGAGGGGTAGGACGAGGAGAGGAAAAAGGTGGGTTGAAGTCGATGCCCCACCAAAAAAACCAAAAAAATTTGAGGGCGTAATCCTTGGTGTTCTTTTTTTGTAGAGAGAGAGAGAGAGAGAGAGAGAGAGAGAGAGAGAGATAGAGAGAGAAAGAACAAACGAGGGGTAGGATGGGCAAGGTGAAGGGGGAAAGGGAGAAAGGGGGATTTGGGTGATTTGTGAGGGTGAAGGAGAACATAAGAAAATAAGGAGTCTGCAATAGGCCGGTTGGCCTGTGCATGGCAGCTCCTGTCGAGAGTTACTACCACTCTCTATCATCCATGAATCTATCTAGCCTCCTTTTGAAACTTTCCAGAGTTCCCGCACTTACAACAAAGTTGCTAAGCTTGTTCCACTCGACCACCACCCTATTTGTGAACCAGTTTCTTCCTATCTCCCTCCTAAACCTAAACTTATCCAACTTAAATCCGTTGCTCCGAGTCCTATCCTGCTCGGATATTATAAGAACTTTATCTATATCACCTTTATTGATTCCTTTCACCCACTTAAATACTTCTATCACATCTCCCCGCACTCTTCGTCTTTCTAGGGAATGCAAGTTAAGTTTCTTTAACCTATTCTGATATGGAAGGTTTCTAAGTCCCGGAATCATTTTCGTCATTCTTCGCTGCACCGACTCTAGTGAATTGATATCCATTCTACCGTAAGGGCACCAGAACTGAACCCCGCATAATATTGAGGTGCGGCACATTGCTTTAAGTGTGATTTGCAATAAGGACCTCTGCACTCGCATTACTTACACTTTAAGATATAAGAGCCAATACTCACATGTTTCGAACATTAACTTGCCCACTTTGTTTTTTCTAGGCCACAGGTCCGGGCTTACAAGTACCCCTAGGTCTCTTTCACAAGTCGACTTCTCTAGGTTGATGTTAAGGCTGTATACATTATCAGTATTTGTTCTTCCAATATTAAGTACGCTGCACTTGCTGGTGTTGAATTTCATTTGCCAATTTTCAGACCACCCCTGCAGTTTATTTAGATCCTCCTGTAATGCATTTGCATCCTGCCCTGAATGGCTCTCGTATACTGAGCGTCATGATGAGTACAGATGTAAAACTCGGGGCAAGAAATACACTAGCGACCAAAGTAAATTTAAACTGTATTAATCAGAATTAAAGTTCATCAATTCTAAAATATGTTTATAGGTAAAATAAACACAACCTAAGCCGCTCTTTGACTTACTTAACAGAATATGTTTTGTTTTTTTATAATACAATAAGTGAGTTTTTTCTCTCAGTCTCCAACAATATCGTATTTCGTTGCCTAAATTGTTATGGCTTTATCGCTTTGATCAGGTGATGTTTACGTTCCACTTTTATTGTGTTATAGTTTTCCAATACGAGTTTCATGTCCAGTGTTTTTGTAATGTCATTTAGTTGGTTTTTGGGACAAATATTTCTTACCATAGCAACATTTTGTCCTGCGTGTACTGCTTAATGCCATTGACGTCAACTGTTCAATATAACATTTTCACTTGATATTCTCTCTCTCTCTCTCTCTCTCTCTCTTTTGTCTAGCCTCCAGCCTGACAGAAAGCTGTTTTGTTAGCAGTAATGACGATGTCTGAACATTTACAGTAAAGTACAACACTTGAGGTGCTGAGGACTGTATGTGACAAGACTTGTATTGTCGACAACAGATATATTATTACGTCACGTGAGAGTTGTTTCCTTTTAACATGGGGAGTAAACCTCACAAGTTGCTCCACACGAAGACTTATATTTGCCGGGGAAGAGTTTCACTGAGCCTTGTACTCAACAGTGAAAGAATTATTACTAAAATTGTCTGACCTCATAGAGCTTGAGCTTGAAGCTGCTCTCCTTCAAGCTTCACTGAACATGAATGATGTTCGAGCGGCTCCTGAGATCTTATCATTCGACTGAGAAATTCTGAAAATATCTCAGACTTTACTGAAAGTGTTGATGTAGACTACAGGGCGCTGAGACTCCTGCCCTGTAGAGTGTGGAGGACTGAGGGTGACTACAGGGTGCTGAGACTCCTGCCCTGTAGAGTGTGGAGGACTGAGGGTGACTACAGGGTGCTGAGACTCCTGGCCTGTAGAGTGTGTAGGACTGAGGGTGACTACAGGGTGCTGAGACTCCTGCCCTGTAGAGTGTGGAGGACTGAGGGTGACTACTGGGTGCTGAGACTCCTGCCCTGTAGAGTGTGTAGGACTGAGGGTGACTACAGGGTGCTGAGACTCCTGGCCTGTAGAGTGTGTAGGACTGAAGGTGACTACAGGGTGCTGAGACTCCTGCCCTGTAGAGTGTGGAGGACTGAGGGTGACTACAGGGTGCTGAGACTCCTGCCCTGTAGAGTGTGGAGGACTGAGGGTGACTACAGGGTGCTGAGACTCCTTCATTGGTGATAAAAGCTTTATTCTAACCTAACCTAAGCTAACCTAACCTAACCTCACCTCACCTCGGTTTTTCACACCACCTAATTGCACTGAGGACGTACACATGGGGAGGCAACCAAGGCTAACTCGTCCTCCCAGCACTAGCGGAAACCAATAATGCTGCAAGTAATCTTCTACAACAACGATTTATCTCAACAGTTGTGGTAAGCTGTGAGTGTTTATAGTTGAGGCGTTAAGGGTATTGTGGCGCCTCCTCACCTGTGCTAGTGGCGTTACCAAGCATGAAGGTGGCGCGCAGTTAGTGGTCACGGTGGTGCGCTTTCCATGGATGTTGTGGAAATGTGTTGTGAGAACGTCTTTAGCACGTAGTATATATGGTAATGTTTCGTGTTTAAAGTGGCGCTAATGGTGTATACTGTGTGGTAAGGCCTTTTGCTTATTGTGGCGTTTATAACCTACTCTATATGATAATACCTTGAGTTTATTGTGGTGTTGTGTCTGTTTATAGAGGAGCCTTAATCTTGTGAAAATGAACATGGGTCCTGTAGGCCTGATGGCACATTAGGAACAGCCTGGATACAGTGCACATAATACTTCCAGCCTTCAGGACACAGGCTGTGAAGTTAGGATTAGCTAAGAAGTTACCCGGAATTGAACCATCGATCCTTAGGACAGGCGGGGAGAGTTTTATCCACTTGTCCTGTATAGTAAAGAAATGGCTTTTATATTAACGTTTATTGCCTATGTTTATATTATGTGAAGTGCCCATGTGCTATATAATCTTGACTTATATAAAAGCAGCTCTCTCTCTCTCTCTCTCTCTCTCTCTCTCTCTCTCTCCTCGCCAGACGTGTGGGTGAACTGCCTCGCTCTTCGTGGAAAATCTTTACCATGGCTATTTTTACGCCCTGTTGACTTCCTGAGATGAGTATTATATTATTGTAATAATAATAATAATAATAATAATAATAATTAACGGTTTATTGAAAGAGCTTGGCAGCCAGAAGGCTGAAAATATACAGTTACATATTTGGGGAATGGGTTACGAATTACAAATAATATACAAGTGACATAAGTGACACAATTAAGACATATAGTAGCTTAGATGGGGATCAGCTCAAACTACAGTTCATTTCAACATAGTGACAGTGCAGGGAGCAGTGTTTACTGGGAGTGAATACACTGATTTATTACATGTTATTGATAATTTTTACAATGGTTGGGGCTGGGCTGTTCTTATAGCGATCAGATCGTGCACGTATGGGCTGGATGCGGTTGTGGTGTCGAACAGCAATTCTCGGACAGGGGATCTCAGGTGGTAGTAGGGGCCGGTGTCGGGGATGGTGTAGAAGCTTCTTACCAAATTTGCAGATGAGGCCGTGGTGATGGTCAGTGAGAGTCGAAAGGGTCAGTGTGTTGAGCGCTTCTTGATATGTGGAGTAGGAAGGGGAGAGAATAATCTTGCATGCCCTCTTTTGCACTTTTTCTAGGTGTTTACGTTGTGTGGCATTTAGGGAGGAAGACCAGGTTGGGGAGGCATAGGTGAGCTTGGAAAGTATGAATGTTGAGTAAACACTGAGGAGCTCGTGTGCAGGAACTCCGAGGGACTTGAGTCGGCGGAGTAGGTGGAGACGGAAACTGGAGGATTTGACAACTTCACTGACGTGTGGTTTCCAATTTAGTTTGTTGTCTATGGTGACGCCGAGGAGCTTAGTGGAATCTACAACCTGGAGTGTTCCGGACTAGGAGTAATGGAAGGAGGTGGGACAGAAATGTCGGAGGGAGAGGTTGATGTGCATAACCATGGTCTTGGTATGGTTGATGGTAGGCATGGTGGTGGTGTGTTTTGGAACTGGTCAGTCCTGAAGGGCGGTATAGTTGGGAGCAGGGTGGTGACGCTGATCCCAATGGTGTGGAGTCGTGGCATATTTCCAGCGAGCAGGGGTTTCTCTTAGGGCATCATTGATGAGCATAAGGAAGCAAGTGGTCATGCGTTACAGGGGACCACGGTACAGAGTGACTGAAAAGGGTGGAGACAGCCCCTCAGGCGTACGAAGCTTTAGCGTCGGTCACTGAGGAAGTCTGTAAGCCATGGTATGAGGCTTCTCCGAAGCCCGAGGTCAATAGCTTTGTTTATGATTATGTTGTGGTCGACTAGGTCGAACGCTTTAGTGAAATCAATGAAGGCGACAGCTACAGACGTTTTTCGTTTCTCGAGATGGCGGTATATGTAATCGAGAAAGCTGACAAGACAGTGAGTGGTGGAGGAAGTTTTCATGTTGCCAAATTGCTGAGGGTCTACGACTCCTGCAATATCAGCATAAGCCCAGTCAAACACAAAACTTTCACAGATTAGGCTGGGTATTGGGGGTGATTGCAATAGGTCGTAGCTGATTTAAGGATTGTGGGCTGGTTGACTTGGGCACTGGTGATACATAAGAGGTCTTCCAGTCAGCTGGGCATCTGGCTTGACTGAGTGAAGCATTGATGATGGAGCAGAGGGGTTTAGCAAGCTCCGGGGAGAACTCCTTGAATAGTTTCATTGGTAAGTCAATGGGGGTGGTAGAGCGTTTTAATTTTAGTTTGTCCAGGCGTTTTGCTACGTCAAATTCCTCTACTAAGTCAGTGGGAAGGGGGGCTGGTAGGTAAGCAGGGAGAGTGGTTGTGTCAAGCCGGGGGAGCGTCTGGCATATAGTAGCGAAATGGTTATTTGTTTGCTCAGCTGCGTCAACATTGGTGAGATGGCTAAGGAAGGGGAGGGGGTGTGTCATATTGTTTAGTCCACAGAGTTCTTTAAGCTTACCATACTGTTGACTGATGTTGGTCTGCTTCAGGTGTTGTAATTTGGTTGGGTAGTGGGACTTCTTTGCAGTGCGTATTTCGCGGATGACTCTGTTGCGAAGTGACCTGTAGCGGATGTGGTAATTGAGATGAAAGGCTCTGTCTCTCTGTTGCATAAGTCTTTTAATCCGAGGTGTGATCCAGGGCAAGTCAGCTGGGTGAGATCTGACGGACTTCTCGGAGAAGAAGTGGTGGTGAGCTTCCGTGGTGGTGTTGGTATAATTTATCCATTTGGTTTCCACGTCATCCACGCTAAGTACTTCAGTCCAGGGATGGTGAACTATCCACTGCCCGAAGAGGCGCACTGTAGAGTCAGTAATCAGCCTGTAGGTCTTGATGTAGGGTCTCTGTACTTGAGTGGGAGTGGCAGCTGGGGACCAGAGCACTGATAAGTGTGTGCTACACCCGATAGGAGGCATTGGTTGAGGTGGTTGGTACTGGTCCGCTAAGTCAGTTAAGATAAGGTCGAGGGTATTCTGACCGTGTGTGGGGAAGGTCACAACTTGTGATAGTGATAGCTGGTCCTGGATATCAGTGGTGTCAATTTCATTTAAATCCCCACATAATACTAACTTGGCACATGGGTACCTAACTCTGAGGTGGTCTGAGGTGGTGATGAGATGATTGATAAGAGTGTCTCTGGTGGGTGATCGAGGCGGATGGTATGCCACACAGATTATAATGGAAGCAGTGTTGCGTGGGTGTGCCCGCAGCACGACACGTACCCATAATGCTTCCACATCTGCTGGGACTTGAACATCCGGGCGTGACGGGCGTAGGTCATCTTGACAGAAGAGGGCAACGCCCCCTCCGCGTCTTTGTGAACGAAGGTGATGAAAGAGTTGATATCCCTCAATGTGACACGTTTCAGGTACAATTTGCCAAGCCTCACATATGGCAACGACGCTCGCGGCGGTTGACCTGACTGTAGTTGCCAGCTCGTCGAACTTGTTAGCTAGGGAAGTGACGTTGGATAGCAGTAAAGACGGGAGATCATACCATATCCGTGGAACTTCAGTGTGGTGGTATGGTCTGTCAGGGGTGGGTTTCTCCGGTTTCCTAGTGGAGGTTACGGTTCTAATGGGCTTATGTGCATGACAGCCTTGTCTACGGCTCCGCGCGTGGAATATTTTCAGTGACTTGAGTAGCGCGATAACACTCCCATCAGGATAACCGTTCCCACGCTTTAGATGATACAGAGTGCGTCGGGAGTAAGTGATTGGTGGCCATCGGTTGAAATCTGTTGTGGGCGGACGGAAGTGTTTGTCACTGGCGGCACTTTGAGGGACACTGACACTGGTAGACATCTGTTAATGTTTGTCAGTTGTAAAGACCGTGGACTTTGTCCTCGGTGCTTGGGGTCGCCGACACAGTTTTCACGATATATGTAAGCACCGCGGTGGTCCTTGTCACTGGCACTTTAAAGTTGACCGATAAAGTGCCCACTGTCTGACTTTTCCTTGGGGTGCACTATCGAGCACTGTATGGTAATCACTTATTGCACTGATGGCTGGAATGTTTTGTGGTGTGTGTGTGTCGTGTGATATAGTGTGTGTTGTGTGATGTGTGTGTCATGTGATAAAGTGTGTGTCATGTGAAAAACTGTGTGTTGTAAATATGTATGTATAAAACTAATTTGTTTAAATAAATTTGCAGCGGTGGCAGCCTCTGAACTTGCATTCGTTGGGCACCGCGATATAATATGCATTGAATACATTTACAGGGCTGTACAGTACATAAATCAGGAATTGTTTATTATTTTAACAATAGATGGGATGGTGCTGTTCTTATATCTATCGGTGCAGGCTCTTATGGGCTGAATTTTGTTATAGTGGCGGACTGCGCGAGTTGGGTGGGGGCTGCAGGTGGCAGGAGGTGGCGATGATGAGGGTGGTGCAGTAGTCCACTGCCAAACCTTTCCAGTGCTTGGTGGTGGAGGTCACTGAGGGATTGCATTTCCAGGGTGGAGAGAGCGTTGGTGTAGCCGGAGTATTCTGCGCCGAGCATGATTCTGCAGGCCCTTTTCTGTACCTTCTCTAGCTGACGTTGTTGGGTGGAGTTGAGAGAAGACGTCCAGGCTGGTGACGCATACGTTAGTTTGGGGAGAATAAAGGCGTTGTAGATGGTCCTCAGCTCTGGCGTGGGTGTCCCAAGTGACCTAAGTCTTCGTAGCATGTAGAGTCGGTACGAGGCTGCCTTGACTGTGTTATTTACATGGGCCTTCCAGTCAAGTTTGTTGTCTATAGTTACACCCAGGAGTTTGGCAGACTGCACCACCTGGAGAGGATGGGCACCCACTGTGACTGCTGGGGCTTGCACTGGAGTGGTGGCGGTATTGATGTGCATGACTACGGTTTTGGTGTGGTTGATGATGACCTTGTTCTCCGTAGTCCATGCCTGTAGCCTGTCCAGGGTGCCTTGGAGCGATGAGTAGTCTGGTGCGGTGTTGTCCACTGAAACCCCCACAGTGCAGTCATCCACGTACTTCCACCTGTGAGGAGTGTACGATAGAGCGTCGTTGATCAGGATGAGGAAGCACAGTGGTCCCATCTTGGTCCCCTGGGGAACACCGCAGGTGAGGTGTTGGAATGTGGAGACCGAGCCCTGATACCTCACTGCCTGACGACGTCTACTCAAGAAATCAGTGAGCCATGAGACCAGGTTGGTGGACAGCCTTAGTGCAATGGCCTTGTTGATAACAGTGCAGTGATCAACAAGGTCAAA
>NW_024748150.1:0-21731 GCF_018991925.1 Homarus americanus
GGCAGGTGTTGACGAGAGGTGATAAGTGTTGGCAGGTGTTGACGAGAGCTGATAAGTGTTGGCAGGTGTTGACGGGAGCTGATAAGTGTTGGCAGGTGTTGACGACAGCTGATAAGTGTTGGCAGGTGTTGACGGCAGCTGATAAGTGTTGGCAGGTGTTGACGACAGCTGATAAGTGTTGGCAGGTGTTGACGGCAGCTGATAAGTATTGGCAGGTGTTGACGGCAGCTGATAAGTGTTGGCAGGTGTTGACGGCAGCTTATAAGTGATGACAGGTGTTGACGGAGCTGACAAGTATTGCCAGGTGGTGACAGTAGTTGACAAGTGGTGGCAGGTGTTGACAGTAGTTGACAAGTGTTGGCAGGTGGTGACAGTAATTGACAAGTATTGGCAGGTGTTGACGGCAGATCACAAGTGTTGGCAGGTGTTGACGGCAGATGCCTGATGAAGGTGCCATTTTCTCTCTTTCTCTCTATCTCTCTCTTAAATGAAAGCTATATATATATATATGTAATATTCAGAAATTTCAGAGTAATTTCAAATGCCCCGCCATGAGTGATACTGAGCGTTCAAGGTCATCTGAGGGGAGGGAGCGCTGCCTGCTCGTAGCGAGAGATTGCGGAACTAGGCCTATATGATATTAAATGTGATTTAACGAATTAATAATGATGCGATTCATGAAGTTAAGGGACTATTATTGAATTTGAAATTATTATAGATCGTTTAGCAGTCTGAATAATGTTACGGGTGTCCCAAGGAGTTATTAGTTAGGCGGTAAATATATCACGTAGGCCCAAGCTAGCGCCTTGGGGAGACACGACGCTGGCTAGCCCAGTCCCGGAGAGCAGTCACACAGACAAGACGTTCCGCGCGTCCATCAGAAATAGTCACGTGGCCTAGTCACCTGTGCTGCGCTATTGCAGTATAACAAGTAAGTCTCATTCGATCTCAGACAGGGTTAGATAGGGCAGTGGTAAAGTTAACTAGAGCTAACAGTGAGTTCATTTCAGGGTTTCCGTCAGAACCCACTTGACTGGAGTTGACTGGAGTTGACTGGAGTTGACCGGAGTTGACTGCGAGAGATTGACTGCCGTTGATGATTGAGGGTGGCGATTGTCGCCATTGGACCGATCAGTGTAGGCCTGTCACTGTTTAGCGGGGTAGCAAAGGATCTCTTGAGTGAACGAGTGCTCCCGACAACTAACACGACACGGGACCAGCATCAGCAGTGGGTGATCAGTTCTTACCACTCCGGTGCACAACCCCACATGTCCCGAGCAGCTAGTGAAACCCTCTTGCTAACGGGAAGCTAAAGTTTCTCTCAACTGTACAAGGTCTGATTGGCTCACTCCCTTCCGCTTTATGGACGCACTGGGAGTACACTGAGGCTATCTGAGTAAATTAATGGTCACACACTGAGACCGTGAGTCTAGGTCTCTAGGAGATACCTAGAGGAACATTTTCCCTCCCTTATTACGGGTGTAGTTAACACCACTCCTCAGACTATTTTGATTAATTCTTTTAATGCATCTAATTTTTCTTCATAATTCTGATCTCAGGTATAACCTTGTTCCCCAGAGTAGTGGTTAAGTTAGGTTAGGAAGTGTGCATCTGTTGGGGTGCTATAATTTTGTTGAGTGCCCTTAAGGCCTATTCATTGTAGAGTATTTAATTTCTTAAATTTTATTACCATTTCCTCAGTGACTGATATTATCTTGCTGAAAGCCCTTAAGGCCTATTCATTGTAGAGTATTTAATTTCTTATCTTTTATTACCATTCCTCAGTGACTGATATTATTTTGTTGAAGACCCTTAAGGCCTATTCATTGTGGAGTATTTAATTTCTTATTTTTTAGTACCATTTCCTAAGTGACTGATATTATTTTGTGAAAGCCCTTAAGGCCTGTTCATGTGTGCAATTAACATTTCTTAATACTTCAAATTTATTGTTGTCTGTGTTTCTAATAATTTCTATGTCATTTATAACTTTTATTCCCCAGAGTAGTGTTTTAAGTTTAAGTTAAGAGGTGCGCATATTGGTGTACCATTATTTGATTGTGTTTGTAGTGTTGGAGGGAATATAAGTGTCTAAATTTTACAGTGTGTCTCATTCATCCCAGTCACAGACGCTATCCTTCCACGGGTCACGGACAGTTCATTTTGTGTAGTAGATTTAAGTGTTCTTGTGCTGGTTCGGGATTTTTCTCAAAGGGGCACTTCCACTGCCTTTACCATCTATTAAATTTTAATAAACCCCAAGTCAAGGGAGAAATTAAAGTCCAGCAAATTCCGACCGGTTATATATATATATATATATATATATATATATATATATATATATATATATATATATATATATATATATATATATATATATATATATATATATATATATATATATATAGCTTTCATTTAAGAGAGAGAAAATAATTACCTGTTTCTCCGCCTGTTTCATGTTTTCTTACTTTATTACTCTTTCCTCCTCCTCCTCCTCTTTCTTCCCTTGTTTCAATCTCTCTTTCTTTCTTTCTTTCTTTCTCTTTCTTTGTTGCCTATATTACTGTTTTCTTTTTTATTTTCTTCTGTTTGATGTTTCATTAGTGATACTCTCTCTCTCTCTCTCTCTCTCTCTCTCTCTCGCTCTCTCTCTCTCTCTCTCTCTCTCTCTCTCTCTCTCTCTCTCTCTCTCTCTCTCTCTCTCTCTCTCTCTCTCTCTCTCTCTCTCTCTCTCTCTCTCTCTCTCTCTCTCTCTCTTTGCTTTCCAGTTTGACATTTTCTCTTCTTTAATCTGTTTCTTTGTCTGTCTGTCTGTTTGTCTGTTTGTGTGTGTGTGTGTGTGTGTGTCAGTATGCCAATTAGGATTATCTTAAGTTCAGGAAATGACCTTTCATGCCCTTTGGTGAGGTGTGTTCTTTTGAGAGAAAGAAAATGTTTCTTTATAACAGTAAATAAACAAAGAACGTAAAAACATAAACAAAATAAACAAATAAACAATAAAACACCATAAAACACATAAACTGGGACAGAAAAACAAAACAAAATAAAACACTCATAAAGTCAATACTACAAAGCTTTAAGTCCAGGTCGTCTTTTAATTAAACGCTGAGAAAAATAAGATCAAGACAAACATAATTTACCAGCGTGATACACCATGGGTAAAATGTTCCTTTGTGAGCGAACCTTGATGGTGAAACTCCTACATGCTGCTCATCTACTACTGTACTATAATAATAATAATAATAATAATAATAATAATAATAATAATAATAATAATAATAATAATAATAATAATAATAATAATAAAAATAATAATAATAATAAACAAAAACAACAACAAACAAGACGAAGAACAAGAACAGGTGAACAACAACAACAAGAAAGCAAAAATTTTCATAAAAAAAAACGAACGTAAACTAAACAAAATATAAATAACTCATAAGTTTGGTTAAGTTAGGTTAGGGTAGGTTAGGTTAGGTTAGGTTAAGTTAGGTTAGGTTAGGTTAGGTTAGGTTAAGTTAGGTTAGGGTAGGTTAGTTTATGTTATAGTTACGTCATTTCAATTAATAATAAAATATCGTCTACCTTTCACCAGCATATAACCCAAAAATATGCTTAAATCTACTTCAATATAATTTATGGCTGTTTCCCCTCAATCTTGCTTAAATCTACTTCAATACAGTTTATGGTCGTACCCCTCAATCTAGCTTAAATCTACTTCAATATAGTTTATGGTCGTACCCCTCAATCTTGCGTAAATCTACTTCAATATAGTTTATGGTCGTACCCCTCAATCTTGCTTAAATCTACTTCAATATAGTTTATGGTCGTACCCCTCAATCTTGCTTAAATCTACTTCAATATAGTTTATGGTCGTACCCCTCAATCCTGCTTAAATCTACTTCAATATAGTTTATGGTTGTTTCCCCTCAATCTTGCTTAAATCTACTTCAATATAGTTTATGGTTGTACCCCTCAATCTTGCTTAAATCTACTTCAATATAGTTTATGGTCGTACCCCTCAATCTTGCTTAAATCTACTTCAATATAGTTTATGGTCGTACCCCTCAATCTTGCTTAAATCTACTTCAATATAGTTTATGGTCGTACCCTTCAATCTTGCTTAAATCTACTTCAATATAGTTTATGGTTGTTTCCCCTGAATCTTGCTTAAATCTACTTCAATATAGTTTATGGTTGTTTCCCCTCAATCTTGTTTAAATCTATTTCAATATAGTTTATGGTCGTACCCCTCAATCTAGCTTAAATCTACTTCAATATGGTTTATGGTCGTACCCCTCAATCTAGCTTAAATCTACTTCAATATAGTTTATGGTTGTTTCCTCAATCTTGCTTTAACTACTTCAATATTTTATGGTCGTTTCCCCCTCAATCTTGCTTAAATCTACTTCAATATAGCGTTTATATCGTACCTCAATCTTTGCTTAAATTCCACTTCTTCAATATAGCTTTATGGTCGTAATTTCAATCTTGCTTAAATCATCAATATAGTTTATGGTTGTTTCTCAATCTTGCTTTTAAATCTACTAATATAGTTTATGGTCGTAAATTTCAATCTTGCTTAAATCTATCAATATAGTTTATGGTTGTTTCTCAATCTTGCTTAAATTCATTTCAATATAGTTTATGGTCGTACCCCTCAATCTTGCTTAAATCTACTTCAATATAGTTTATGGTTGTTTCCCCTCAATCCTGCTTAAATCTACTTCAATATAGTTTATGGTCGTACCCCTCACTCTTGCTTAAATCTACTTCAATATAGTTTATGGTTGTTTCCCCTCAATCCTGCTTAAATCTACTTCAATATAGTTTATGGTCGTACCCCTCAATCTTGCTTAAATCTACTTCAATATAGTTTATGGTTGTTTCCCCTCAATCCTGCTTAAATGTACTTCAATATAGTTTATGGTCGTACCCCTCAATCTTGCTTAAATCTACTTCAATATAGTTTATGGTCGTACCCCTCAATCTTGCTTAAATCTACTTCAATATAGTTTATGGTCGTACCCCTCAATCTTGCTTAAATCAACTTCAATATAGTTTATGGTTGTTTCCCCTCAATCTTGCTTAAATCTACGTCAATATAGTTTATGGTCGTACCCCTCAATTTTGCTTAAATCTACTTCAATATAGTTTATGGTCGTACCCCTCAATCTTGCTTAAATCTACTTCAATATAGTTTATGGTTGTTTCCCCTCAATCTTGTTTAAATCTACTTCAATATAGTTTATGGTTGTTCCCCTCAATCTTTCTTAAATCTACTTCAATATAGTTTATGGTTGTTCCCCTCAATCTTGCTTAAATCTACTTCAATATAGTTTATGGTTGTTCCCCTCAATCTTGCTTAAATCTACTTCAATATATTTTATGGTCGTTTCCCCTCAATCTTGCTTAAATCTACTTCAATATATTTTATGGTCGTTTCCCCTCAATCTAGCTTAAATCTACTTCAATATAGCTTATGGTTGTACCCCTCAATGTTGCTTAGATCTACTTCATTATAGTTTATGGTCGTTTCCCCTCAATCTAGCTTAAATCTACTTCAATATAGCTTATGGTTGTACCCCTCAATGTTGCTTAAATCTACTTCATTATAGTTTATGGTCGTTTCCCCTCAATCTAGCTTAAATCTACTTCATTATAGTTTATGGTTGTTCCCCTCAATCTTGCTTAAATCTACTTCATTATTGTTTATGGTCGTTTCCCCTCAATCTTGCTTAAATCTACTTCATTATAGTTTATGGTCGTTTCCCCTCAATCTAGCTTAAATCTACTTCAATATAGCTTATGGTTGTACCCCTCAATGTTGCTTAGATCTACTTCATTATAGTTTATGGTCGTTTCCCCTCAATCTAGCTTAAATCTACTTCAATATAGCTTATGGTTGTACCCCTCAATGTTGCTTAAATCTACTTCATTATAGTTTATGGTCGTTTCCCCTCAATCTAGCTTAAATCTACTTCATTATAGTTTATGGTTGTTCCCCTCAATCTTGCTTAAATCTACTTCATTATTGTTTATGGTCGTTTCCCCTCAATCTTGCTTAAATCTACTTCATTATAGTTTATGGTCGTTTCCCCTCAATCTAGCTTAAATCTACTTCATTATAGTTTATGGTCGTTTCCCCTCAATCTTGCTTAAATCTACTTCATTATAGTTTATGGTTGTTCCCCTCAATCTTGCTTAAATCTACTTCATTATAGTTTATGGTCGTTTCCCCTCAATCTTACTTAAATCTACTTCAATATAGTTTATGGTTGTTTCCCCTCAATCTTGCTTAAATCTACTTCATTATAGTTTATGGTCGTTTCCCCTCAATCTAGCTTAAATCTACTTCAATATAGTTTATGGTCGTTTCCCCTCAATCTGCCTGTAGTCTTTCTGATACACAGGGGGTACTCCATACTCTATCAATATTACGATCCCAGGGTATTTCATCACCATTTCAAAAGCGCCGCTACACCTCCCAACAAAAGCTTTGCCGTGTCAATTTGTGTCACATTCTGGCTAAATAAACATTCAATTTTAACATGGGATAGAATAATGTTAAATGACAGACAATGTTGATGGTTCGTTTAGGTGATTACGGGTTATAAAGTTAACCAATAACAGCTAACGATATGAACTAACCAATCCCAAAATAAACTACGAATAAAGTTAATCTAACCAAACGAAAGTAGGTATCTGGTAGTATTAGGGAGGTATCTGGTAGAAAGTGCAGAAAAATGGATTAGGAAAAAATAGGAAAAATGAGAGGAAAAATTAGTATTTATTTTTAAATGGGAAAAATTAAGGAAAAAATTAGGACAATGAGGAAAAAATTGGTTGAATGGGGTAAAAATTAGGTAAAAAATTGTTAGAAATGAGGGAAAAATGAAGGTAAAACTGAGGTACTATTCCCAGGTAGGGATTTGGTACTAACTAATAAGCGGCTCCACATGCAAGAGATAGATATACTCGGGTATGTATATATAGTGAAAATACACAAGACCTCAACGATTGGTGCGTGAAGGTCTCGTGTTGACCAGGAGAACAACAGTGGATTGAGGAAAGCATGTCGGTGGCTTGGGTAATAACAGTGATAACCCTGACTACTACACTGAAATACAGATAATATCAGTAGGTATAATCTGAAAGTCGTGTACAGACAGAAACACAGAGGCAGACAAAGAAACAGACACAGACAAACAGGTAATTTGACTTCATAAATGTATATATAGTCTTATTGTTAACTACATGTTATATGATACTTATACAACTGATAATAGCGCACCCGATATCTACACCAACAATACGTGTATAGTGCTCACACACAAACACACACGCACGCACACACACACACACACACACACACACACACATTGTTACAAATGCATCGACAACTAATCAAAAGGTTTCTCACTTACAGGAAACAATGCTTTACTCTTAAGTTATGCTGTTTCCTTTATAACACAACCTTCTGATTCATCTGTTGTGTGTGTGTGTGTAATAATAGTAATAATAATTAACGGTTTATTGAAAGAGCTTGGCAGCCAGAAGACTGAAAATATACAGTTACATATTTGGGGAATGGGTTTCGAATTACAAATAATATACAAGTAACATAAGTGATACAAATAAGATATCTAATAACTAGATGGGGAAAAGCTCAAACTACAGTGCATTTCAACATAGTGACAGTGCAAGGAGTAGTGTTTACTGGGAGTGAATACACTGGTTTATAACAAGTTATTGATAATTTTTACAATGGTTGGGACTGGGCTGTTCTTATAGCGATCAGTTCGTGCACGTATGGGCTGGATGCGGTTGTAGTGTCGAACAGCAATTCTCGGGCTAGGTGTGTGTGTGTGTGTGTGTTTGTGTGTGTGTGTGTGTAACAGCAATAATTTTATATTTTAGTCGTTACTGTAATGAGCTAAGTTAAACGATGTTTATGTAACAGCGCACGAGTTAGTTGCATAATGTTATAATGCAGTGATTCCTTTATCAGGTTCAAGCATCTTCATTATTCCATTAAGCTAACCATAAACGCTCCAGACCTCAAAGCCTATCTGGTCATATGTAAATTTTCCCCCAAAGCCTTTGCAGGAAAAACTATCTTTTTTGGTCAACTTTTTGTTGATGAAAAGAAACTTGTACTTGGCTACTGTATTATAAAGGTAGGATTTTTACATATCAAAAGATCTTGGTAAAGTGAGTAGACGTCTTGCTCAAAGGGGTTGAGAAGAGGCAGAAGGCCACACACACACACACACCTTCAGCCCTCATGGGGTGAGGACCCGGAGCTGTGAAGACCTGCCCTCTCTGCTGCCATTGTTGGCCAACTTTGCTGGTCCGCTGACATCTTCGACAACATCTCAGGAGCGTTTTCGGTTTATCGAGCATTAGTTTGCCCTACCCACTGGTGGTGTGAGTGACCCACACTCCAGTTGGATAGCAGCTATAGCGTGGTATTCCCGACGTGGTTTGAGCTCTTTTCCTTCTACTACTATTTTTCTTTTTTTCGCTCTGGCCTAGGGGCCTGCACCCTCAAAAATGTATTCGTCCTGCGGTCCCCCCTGTAACTGTTCACCTCCCTCCCAGGAGATTGTGAACACGAAAGTGGGTTGGAGCAAGAACCCATCCCTCTGCCGAGTCTTTCCAGGAAAACCGTGATCGTGCGGGTCCACCTGGAAAGAGGGTAGCAATCCTCATCCTTACCCAATAGGCACACTTAGCTCACGTCTATAAGTGAGCAGTCACATACACTAGGAAGTAGGTTTCCACAAACGGGGCTCCGGGTGAGAAGCTCATGAATCACTCTACGACCACCCCGCCATCAAGTGGCTGTGGGGAGTGTTTAATTCCTCCGCTGCTTACTCAACCGGAATAGGTAGGCTCTGAGCAACAGAAAAACCTCCAAAGAAGAAGAAAAACCACTTAACCACCGGTTATGGAGTGCGTACGCCCTCCTAACTGCGACCCTCGCCTGAACCGCCAACCCGACGACCCGAACCACGACAGGCTCCGCACAGAGAAAGAGGACCAGCTGCGGGCCTTCCACGAAGCTCTGAAAACCAAGAACAACGCCATCCACACACCTCCGCCGCCCCCAACAGCTCCGCCACCACTGCCACCGCCACAGAGGACGACAACTGGACGAAGGTTAAAAACAAAAAACGCCGACGTGCTTTTTCGGGAAACGAAATTCGTCAAGCAGCCCAAAAGGCACCCATCACCACCACCAGCTCGACCCCAACGACAGTTGCCAAAATTCCGGATCTCGAAAACGGACACGAAAACGATATTTGCCGCCATCACAGAGATGGAGAAACAAAACCCACTGGCCAGGACACGGGACGGATCACAACAGCTCTATGTTGTGATATTTTAAGAAATAACAACTATTCATATTTGATCTCTGATAATTTCCGTACATGGTGAAATAATAATGAGCTATGAAATGCTCTGATAACATAAATATCATAAAACGAACGTCACTTGAACTTGTTCGTCATGTTCTTGTTTCCTTTTATGATATTTTTATTATTAGTGCCGTTTTATAAACTAATTTTAGCTTACTCAAGAGCTGAAATTATCAGAGAACAACACAGAAGAGTTATTATCCCTAAAGCATCAGAATATAAATACGATAGATCAAAAACTAAAGAACACTCGTGACTCTGCGTGTCCGTCGACTCAGTTGCAAAGTTCGAGTCAACAGACTGTTGTAGTCACAGTAAAGGCTGCACGTACCTAACAGGTGATGGGCGACGCTCCCTCGATGAGCTGTAAATATCACTTACATGCAATGATAAACAAATACATTACTAACATAGAGAGTTTACTTCTCCCTCCTCAGCCTTCACAAATAACATCGGTCCGCTGATCTTCGGATTCACGAAAGGTTGTGAGCAAAAGACACTTATGAAAACCTGAACTTTATATGGAAGGAAATTTTGTGATACTTAGTTTATCTGAGTTACGAGTGTTCTTATAACGGTTGTTGTTGTTAATGAAAAATTATAAATTATCGGAAAATTCATCTTCCGTTACATTTAGAAAACACATAAATGGTTAAGCAAAGTGTTTGTGGTGTCCGGGAGGGACTTTTACGCCTCAACTATTGTCAATCCGTATAGTCACTTGGCTTAAAATAACATATAGTAAAATACTTGATTAACTTATAGTTGAATTATGTAACACGCCAACAATATATAAACAGTAAAGAAAGTCTAATTAATAAAACTCAATAAAATACTCCAATATACACGAGTCTTGCAACAGTGACACCAACTTGTAAACAAATCCCGGTGGTCGAGTGAGGCGCCAACTCATGTCAACTATTGTAACCTTGACCTCTGGCCATAAAAAAACCACATTTAGTAACAAGACTGAATCAATAATATAATTCACATGACAAGGATAAACAAGTCAGGAAATATCCCAACCAGCATCCGTAATGTGAGGGAATATTTCACTGAATCATTTGAAGTCTCGGGAGAATGGTCATAAGTGGTGTTGCTGTCCTCCCATCATAAGGAGTTGTGTGTGTGTCCAAGTAAAACATTAAGAGCTGTTGTATATATCGAGGGTCAGGGGTCAAGTCACCACCAGGCGTGAGTCAATACCTGCCTGGAGCACAGTGTAGGTCATCAGGTGTTGTGGGACTCACCTTATCTGGAAGAGGTGGTGGTGGGTGTTCACTTGTCCAGGTCCTGCCGCCGGGAGCTCCTGTCACCAAGGTACTCCACTCTCCTGTGTTCACTTGTCCAGGTCCTGCCGCCGGGAGCTCCTGTCACCAAAGTACTCCACTCTCCTGTAATAACATCTTACATTATTCTATGAAATTACATAAAATTTTTCATCATTTATTTTCTATTCTCTTCCTCCATCTTTAGCATGATAATGAAGAAAAATATAAATCTTAAAAAAAAAAAGTTTAGGAAATGGAGTTCACTTAATAATGGTTAGCACAGATATTCGTAAGCCATTAATTCCTCTAGTAAATACTCTAGAGTCTAGACGCTCAGCAGCACCATACTACATTACATTATCCCGTAAACAGGCAGGCATACACCCACAAGGTAGCGTCCACTTCTTGACATACAGGGGGCCGTTGCTTCACTCTATTTTCTGAATATTAAAAATTCTAACCTAACCTGCCATGAAAGCGACTCGCCTGAGTACTAGGTTAAGTTAAAGTTTTGGGTTATGTTATTACTACGTTTCAGCAAGTAAGGTCTTTGAGCAAGTAAGTAACTAGTTTAGCAATTACACCAATCGACAAACATGAAAATATTAGATAAAACAGTTCCCAAATTCGATCTTTTAATTTATACAACAAAACAAATATTTTAGTGAATATCCTCCAACAAATTGATAACGATGTGTAGCCATTTTATACTACATTTGAGGATAAGTAAAAATAGCCTGAGGGCGTTTAGAAAGTTACTTTCATTGACACCAGATGTCAAAATAAGTACTTCCTGTTTTATATGGCGAGGGCTCAAGAGGGCAGAGCCCCTGAGTTAGGAAGTTACGTAAGGTTAAGTCGATTTTCTAGAAAAATTAAAAAAAAATGGCTAATGTGCGACGGAAATTAAGGTCAGATTCGATTGAAACGACACAAAATACACCCGGAAACCCTATTTTTGTTAGTAGTTTTCGTGGTGTATCTAAAACGAGTCTTTACCATAAGGGTTTATAGAGAAGTTAGTAAACGTTAAGGGCTTGGGGATTTTGCATAGATTTTTTTGTTTTTGTTTTACGTGAATGTATTGTGTTTGTTTACGGATTCAGCTTCGGTTATGTGAAAAACACTTACATATATAGTTAGTATGTTATGGCCCTTCGTACTTTCGAATTGACAAAAATTATCAACTTAATCTAATTTTAGAATGAGTGAATCATTGAGTCATACATATTCAGTTTCGTCACTGCTCAAATCAGATATAGCCCAGCGATCATTTTTTCCATTTCGTCAAAGCGGTGAGGGTGCAGAGGCAACCTCCTCCTTGATAGGACTTTCAGATGGGTTAATTAAAGTTCACTTGGCTTGTGAGTCTGACTTTTTATACAGAAAAGTCAACTGGCTTCCCATAAGGGTTGGTGCAGTATACAGATACGGGTAGATTTTCGTTAGCTTTTATTAAAATATATTTATCACACAGTATTATCTACCGTGCAGCTGGAAAATACTCATTTACAAAAAATACCCGTTTGCCACTTAATTATTTTCACATAAAATGATTTTCAATATAATTCTCTAGAATATCGTATTAACTATGAATTTTGGTAAAACGATTTATCACCACTTCTTTATTTCATCAATATAAAAGAAACTTATTTCGATATCCATGATGAAAAAATCTGACAGGCAGCATCGAGTGTAAACACCAACGATGTTTGTTTAATTTATACGTTTGCTTTATACTAGAAACTTAAGTTTATTCAACATGAAAGTATAATAATAAACAGAACAATCTTGAAATACAATGACACTGAAAAACGTTCGATATTTAAGGGAAATTTACATAAAGCATGAATGTGCCAGTGACCCTTCCTACCCTAGAACAATCATTTGCCAGGTATTGGAGGATTAACTTAAATCCAGTATCCATTTATAATCAGAAGGCTTATCGCGTTCACAATTATTGAGACACGCTCGGACGACCACCATTCCCAGGTTTCGACAACAACATAGTGTTCTTACTCTCAAACACGTAATATCACACAAAGATCAAAAGTTACCGCCTAGTATCTGTGACTCACCTCTTCTTTCTTTCCAGTTTACTCAACATGATGGAATTTGTCACAAAAAAAAATCCTGTCATTAAACACCTCGGGTACTACTACTTAGGGTAAATTTATCCTACGCCAGCGACCAGTGTTGTTGTTCACCGAGGTAAAATTTGTTCACGCGCAACTGAGTTTATACATACCATCATATTTCTACCACATACTTGTCTAGTTTTAATTTATATTGAAATTATCAAGCCAAATTTATACGTTTTCATTTGATTTGGCGCATTCTGTCATTGTAGAAACCTAAAAGGAGGATGGGAGTGGTGAGCGTGTTGTTTGGGATATTTGCGCATGCACAACGTATACCCATGGGATTTGGAACTTGTGAAACCGTGTCCAGTAATTGTGCATTGTGTGATGAAGAGGTGAAATATGACAAGATGCCATGTATTATTGTTTATAAGGCAGTACACTCTCACGAATATCCTCAGTTTACAAACAAATATATGCAAAATTAATCCTTAACCTTCATATTAATTAAATGCTTCAATCCTATTCACAGCGAGTCACGAGGTTTGTTTTATGTAAACACTATTGCGTACGAAATGACTCCTCCATTGTGCAAAATCCAAAATTATTACTCTCCCATTAATTATCTGTGACACTTCTATGACAACATACAGGGACGGTCAGTAATAGTTAAGTTTTAGGTTGTAATATGTGAAGAATATTGACAAAAGTTTGAGTGTTAAGTCAACAACATTATTATATTTACAGTGGTATTGATTTTATAATGTATTATTGCGCTCCAACAACGTCTATAAGCGCGTATTTCTAGGTTTGCAATACGCTTATCATCCACAATAATTAAGAGATATGTAGGGACGAGAATCCCAGCGGTGAGAGAAGAGTAAAAAGACAAACTGAAAAAAGGAAACGAATGGGCCATGTTTCCCCTACGTTCATCAATTGTTTTGTCTTTTACACCGTGGCAAAAAGGGAAACAATGACAAGAATCCCGACACCGAAGTTTGTTGTTGGTTGACCTGTTGCGAGGTATGTGTAGAAAGTACAGTACTATATAGATTGGCTACCTATTGTCTGTTATGTTGTATAACCTATTACAGGGAGAGTATAGCTGTTGTGCAGTTTGTTGTACGGTATAATTCAATTTCAATTTTCACACATTTTACAGCTGTATGAAAGGTTACAAAAGTGTACAGCTGTTTTTTTTGGTATGTTATAGTATGAAGTATTTTGACTTATTACATCAGTTGTACATTAATTGTTGAGTTCCTGTATACAGGAATTAGACCGTCCTGTTACAACAGATAAGCCAGCATCAAATTAATCTTTCTTTGGTGACGTCATAATTAAATACAACGATGAATATGATTCTCATATTATTATTATCATTAGAATGCAGACATAATTTTTTCAGGAAGAACGCAATTAGTTATATACTCTTAAGTTCAGTAGACTGAGGGAGAGAGACGTTTCATGTGTAACATTGTGGGTTTTTTTTTTTGCTGGTTGGCTGCCTTCTGTGTACACTGTACAGGATAATTACTTATAGTGTTAGAAAATATCTCTGTAAACTCCGAAGGGAGGAATCCAAATGGTAAAAATATAGGAAAAGACACGAGAAAGGAGACGCAATAATGGGAAAAGAGGAAAAATTAGAATTAGTCATCGTTCTTTTTCACTTCAGACGAAACGATGTACTGAACACTGAACACAGGTGACTAATGGTGCCTTCTTAGTCAGGGATGAATGTTAAAACAAAATAGATATTAAAATAAAACTATACAACTAAAAAGTAAAGTTAGAAATTAATACTGAGATGGGTCAGCTGCTTTACTAGGCCTGTAATAATTCAATGGGAGGCGTTAAAATTATTGCCCCGCTTAAAACACCTGTAAATTACGTTAGTGGTAATAATTCATTATCGACACTTTTCCTATAATTACACAAGGCCTTAAGTAATCGTGAAAACGTAACCCCAAGCGTTACATGAAAAGGTTAGGTTACATTCATGAATGTTCGAATATTTTGTTTGTGATTAATCTTCCACTGTGAGATTACTCTATGTTGATATTACTAAATGATTTATTACTTTTATCCTGTTTATGTAATGTTATGGTTTATTTGATGGAAAACATATAAACCTTCCTTCGTGTGTGTATGCAACCAAAATTGGAGTACTTATTAAAAAAATAAATATTGCATTGGTATTACTAGGCTGATTGACCCTCCTTCCACAAGCCTCGCCTTATTTGTGACGCCACGTTTACAACTAACTCTTGTACTCTGTGTTGCAAGTTACCCCTGGTGCCTCGCTCACAGGACTACACTGTTGTACTTAAATATTTGCGTTTCCTATTTTCCTGGGCCTCATTATGACTGGGATCAGGTATAACAAGGACTTAAAGACGAGTTATATCGCTAGCTTAGAAATTTGCGATTCGTCTATTTATGTGCGTAATCAAATGTCACAGTCGATTGTTTTTCGGCAATATCTAACCTACAGACTTTCGCGGTCAGAAAACCATTGCTTTAAAGATCGATGAAGTTAGCTCAGACCACTTAAGCATGAGTCCCATAGAACGACAATTGTAAAAAAATAATACATTGGAACAAATCGGAGGTGTTGACCCTCACCCTTCTCAACTCGAGAGCGTCCCGATTTTATAATAAAGTTTTATAATGTGGAAAATAATGATTACATCTAGGTATATATTTTCAGATCAAATTTATTTGAAATTTCGTATAAACCAAATTAGTGGGATTATGATATCTAATGTTGGTAGGCCTGTTTGGTGTCTTAAATGTTGGTCAGCCTGATATGCACTTGCGTTTGGAAACGTACATTTTAAAATACTGAAAATCCAAACCCCAGTGATATATCATGTTGTGGTGTTTTACATAATATCCACAAATCAATAAATAACTCAATTAAATTTCCAAGAAAAGAGAAAATCGACCTTAGTTATTGATAAAATGGACGCTGTTAAAATATACCACAAACTGAACCGAGGCACCGTGTATTCGACCAGCAACAAGAAACAACCGAGCACTCTGTAGGGGTATCGAGATATTAATGTTGTCTAGCACTCAGGATGGAAGGAAACTCTAATGTGGTTTTCTTATATAATATAAGTTATATTATAGACAGTCTGGTGCTGGAGGTGTTGCTTGTTCAGGAAGATGGGCAGAATGAGAGTTGGTTGGTGAGGAAGCTCAGAGAAGGACAGCTGGTGGGTCGCCATGCTCGCTGGCGGGAGCGAGGACCGCCAGGCAGGCGAGGAGAATCGAAGGCAGCCAGGCCGCGGCGAAGGAGGAGGTGTTGCTTGTTCAAGAAGAATGGTCAGAATGAATCTCAATGGAGAGACAGAGCTTATATACCCAGCAGCAGCCGCCATGAGTCATGTTGGGAAAACCCAGAAAGTCGCCGGTGACTAGTTCCCTTGCTAAGATAAGGTAACATCTGGCATCAGCTCTCGCTTGGTTGCTAGGAGACGCAGTTGTAAGCAGTTGTAGGGGAGACGTCCACTACAATACTCCCCCTTCCCTCCAGGCGGTGTAGGAGACTTGTTGTCTGTAGAGTTGCTTAGCACATGTGAGGCAGACCGGGCAGTGCATGCCTCATGTGAGACAACGGCGATGGCGTGATGAGCCGATCGCTGAAATACAACTGTCTAGATACACACTATCTGTGGGAGAAGGGAGAAAAAGGGTGTGTGGAGGCGATGAATGTTGTGCTTCCTTCACGACAGGTACAGGGTCGTCAGATGCGCCTGCTGGGGTGTGTGTGGGCCTGGGTCAGGAGCAGGGGCTACGTCAGCAGAAGCTGATTAGGGCTCGTGACAGCAGCTGGGTCCACGACAGCAGCAGGGTGCAGGACATTAGCAGGGAGTACCTGAGGGAGAAAAGAGGGGGTGTGGAGGCGATGGATGTTGTGTGCTTCCCTCACGGCAGGTACTGAGTCGTCAGATGCGCCTGCTGGGGTGTGTGGGCCTGGGTCAGCGTCTGAGGCAGGACGGGTGTGCTGGGGTCGTAGGATGTGGTGCTTGGGGCAGGAAGAGGAGCCAGTGTCTGCTTGAAGACTGGGAGCGTGATCAGTGTCTCCTCCATCCTGTGTGAGTGCTAATCTCCGGGAGTCACCATTGTAGGGGTATCGAGATATTAATGTTGTCTAGCACTCAGGATGGAAGGAAACTCTAGTGTGGTTTTCTTGTATAATATAGTTATATGATAGACAGTCTGGTGCTGGAGGTGCCGTGTGGTGAGGAGCTGGTCAGTAGAGACATTCGGTGAGTAGCTTGTTGAAGGATGTAGATGTGCAGGAGCTTCGTTAGAGAAGATGTTGCCTGTTGCTGGCCTCCTGGTTGAATGAATGCTGGACAGCTAGGAGCTTGCTGGAGGAGGTGTTGCGTGTTCAGGAAGATGGGCCAGAATGTGAGTTGGTTGGTGAGGAAGCTCAGAGAAGGACAGCTGATGGGTCGCCATGCTCGCTGGCGGGAGCGAGGACCGCCAGGCAGGCGAGGAGAAGCGAAGGCCGCCAGGCAGCGGCAGAGGAGGAGGTGTTGCTTGTTCAAGAAGAATGGTCAGAATGAATCTCAATGGAGAGACAGAGCTTATATACCCAGCAGCAGCCGCCATGAGTCATGTTGGGAAAACCCAGAAAGTCGCCTGTGACTAGTTCCATTGCTAAGATACGGTAACATCTGGCATCAGCTCTCGCTTGGTTGCTAGGAGACGCCAGCGCGTGGGAATGCTGTAACAGGTGGTGGCTGTGGCTACGCAGTTGTAAGCAGTTGTAGGGGAGACGTCCACTACAACTCTAACAAATAAATATCCCTTGGGATCATTAGTTAGGTTAATTAAATTTGTTTCAGAACATTTGCTTGAAATTATATGATAAAGTTTTTATGTTCATAATATTTTCCTACTTTAGGCATAACGCTAAGAAAACTTCAGTCGTCGAATTCAAATAAAGCTCCAATAATGCCTGAACGACCGTTAAATTGAGTCTGAGAGGTGTTGCTAGATATTTTTGTTATGAAATTTTGCAAAAGTTTACTGCTCGTTAACTCTTGTAATATTTTTAATAATTCAGATATTTCTATAAACAAAAATTTAGAATTATTATAAAATATGACGGAACGATCATAGAAACAATAAAAGTTGTGATTAAAGACTGGGCCACGTTCGCATATGAACACTGGACTCGTCTGCACTGAGTGAATGGAGGTCATTAATCAAGGCAGGCGTGGCGGGGTAACTTGGTGAGGTATTTGATAACAGTGATTCTCGTTTCTGCGGCATATTTGACCACACTGAGGCATCTGGCTGGAAACTAGAGGTGAGACCCATTTTTGATATAGTGCGTGTTAAAGAGCGAAACACTTGATGTTGGTTGTGTTACGTAGCAGCTGTTAACAAGATTTTCTACATAAAAGGATTTCAGTGAAACTTGGAATGTTAATATAAGCAAAGATAACATTTTACAACAGTGTATCCCTAAACTAATAGTCTGAAGATGATACACTCAGTAAGATGTGCCACTCAGGGCGGCCTCAGGTCTCATCATAGCATACTTGTAATCGAGGCGGAACACTTTTTTTTTCTTTATTTATTGGGCCCTCTCCTACATCCTTGTGTAAGGTGAAGCGCAGAAGTGTTTACAGTGCCCAACAGGGAAGCATGTTAAGTTCATGCTTGCCTTTATGTCTCATGAGTTAAGGGCGTAGAAGCCTGAAGAGTCAAGGGCATAGAACATAAGAATGGAGGAAACTGCAGCGGGCCTATTGGCCCATACTGGGCAGTCCCGTTTACACCCAACCCCTATTGCTCATATGAGCATCCAACCTATGTTTGAAGCAATTCAGCGTATTCGAGTTAATGATGATATTTGGTAACTTGTTCCATTCATCCACTACTCTGTTTCCAAACCAGTGTTTACCTATTTCATGCCTAAATCTAAATTTGTCTAATTTAAAACCATTGTTACGAGTTCGCTCCTGGTTGGATAGTTTGAGTACCTTTGTAATGTCCCCTTTGTTTAGCCCTGCCTTCCACTTATACACCTTTATCAGGTCGCCCCTCGCTCTACGTCTCTCAAGGGAGTGCAAATTAAGATGCTTTAACCTGTCTCTATACTCAAGGTTCCTAATGCCCGGGATTAGTCTTGTCATTCTCCTCTGAATTCCTTCCAAGAAGCCTGAAGAGTCAATGGTTTGTGTCATCAAGTTATTGGAAGCTCCAACAACTTGTCCCTGAATACGAATTCGCAACTTTCGACTTACAACAGGTACCTACTTTACTGCTAGGTGAACAGGGACTAATGGGGGCGGAACACTATGGCTGACTACACTTCCCCCTACACGCACACCAAAAACAAATTTATGAAATGTACTCTTCTGCCACAGTAGCTTCAAATTGTATTTCGTTAGGTTCAGAAGTAACATGGGTGTTTAAACAAGACAATGGTGCCATATTAAGGTAAACTGGCATAAGTGGGCCCAACTCAATTTCTTAAGTAAACAATTTTTTCACATAGTTCAGACTATTCCAAGACACTTCTCTTCTTGGCATTTCCGTCGGAAATTTTACTTCTCTAGTATTTTAATCGATAAAATTTCCAACAATATTACTTGTTTAAAGTGGGCAGGGCTTTGAAGTCGAGAGAAAATGTGGGGTAAAATACTAAAAATAACACAAAACAAAACTTGAAAAACCTGACCTAACGTTTCCTAACCGTTAAAAGTCCTCAAAGTAATTATTTTTACCTTATTCACGTTTTCGGTGCTTAGTAGGTGATGGTGTTTTCGGATTTTAGTATGTTATTGTTTTCGGTGTCAAGTGGAGGGTGATTTAACTTTCCATCTTATTTTATGATACTGTTCTTTCTATTTTTTTTTTATTCAACAAAATTATAAAGCAGTGGAACGTTTTTTAGGCAATCCACATCCTAGTACAGTATGCATACTGTACAAGAAATAAAAAAAATAATATCTTTAAATTTCAGAGGTGATGGTATGACTTTCAATAATGTGAAGTTTTGGATTCTTTCAAACACAGAATTTCATACACATTATCCTCCAACTTTCAATATAGCTGGCTTAATTAACTTTCATGCACAATGTAACCCCATATAGTATTGTATGCAAAAATTGTACAAACAATTAGTGTACTGTATTCAAATGCAACGCCATCACTAGAAATCTGAAAACAGTATTACTCTACTTTTATCAATTACACAATTAATTTGGACTTAAACAATCCCAGTCAATAAGATTCCCTTATTTTCAGTTAATAACTCACTCACATTCTCAGCATAAATTGTAGACTGGCATGTTGACCCATAGCAAAATTATGAGGCTGAGGGATATTACTATATATCATATTGATTGTTAGATCTTTATAAGAAGGGCAGTGATTTTGTCGACGCGCTACGAGTATTAACAGCTGATGAAACAAAGAAGCCTAGCCTGAGGAGCCTAACCTAGTTAAGTTTAACCAGTGTGAACTTGCGCGCCATAACGCAAATTGTCACCGATGCAAATAGTGTTACTTAATAATTTGACTTGCTTTGTGTCATGATGCGTGAGAGGATTAATTTAATTAGTTAAACCCAATTATTTGACGCGATTTGCATCATGATGTATGAGAGAGTTAACTTATTAAAAGTAAGTTCCAGTAATGAATTTAGTGGGCCAAAGTCTTTATAAGTTAAAAAGATAAATGTAGGATAAAGTCATTTGCGATTTAGGGAAGTTCAAAATAGTAGAATGGATAAATTATGAAACTGAAATCCCCCCAAATTTCCAGATCCATCAGAGGAAGGACATAGAGAACTAAAAAGTGAACAGATGTGGAATCATTTCAAAGAAATAATATCGGAAGGTAAAGGGGGGGGGGGAACTTACAGGACAAAAGAGGAACCAGATTGGAAGTGAGTGGATTGCAAATTAAATTTTAAAGAATGTGGATAGGCGAAGGAGGTTAAGAGGAGGATATGAAGCTTAAAAGGAACGTCACAAAGAAATTAAAAAGGATTTGAAATGCTAAAGAAAAAATATTATGATATACAGTATAAGCAAATAGAAGATAATGACAAGAGACATAACTTAAGGAAAATGTACAGAAATATAGATGAAACAAAATATTGTAGTGGAAATTAAAATGTTGGGACTAAAAAAGTAATGACATTAAGACCCTGTTAAGGCGGAATTAAAACAAAGAAAAAAAGGTAAGACAGAATGGAGGGAAGAATCGATAAGTGCTGGACATAAGTTTTTACTACCAATTCTGGAAGCCGAAGTTAAGGCAGCTGTGAACAAAATGAAAAATTAATATTCTTGCACATTTGCTTAGATTCCAGTAGAATTTCTAAAACAAATAGACAGGACCATTAAAGGCTTAAGTGAAAATAAATAATAAAGGTGAATAAACATTGTGATGAATAAATAGCTGTGACATTGTGTAGTTGTGATGAAGATATAGTTTTAGCGAATAGGTAGTTATAGTAAGTGAAAAACTTGTGAATGACTGGCTATAGTGTTTGATAGTTGTGGTGAGTAAATGTTTTAGATATTTTACGACATTTATGTTAATTACGATTCTTATCTTCATATAACAATAGTTGTAATTAATATGATATCATTAAGGGTCAGATATAAGAGTTTCTTGATTGTACATTAGATCTTAAATCCACACGAGGCTACAGACCCCATCTTTTCTGAACCTGGGGAACAGTTGGCCTTACGACTAATGACAGGAAAAAGTTAATGACCGGAGTGAAGGAAAAATGAACATATTCTTACCGTCATATAAAACTTATCGGCGAAGAGATATAACTTTGAAGAGAAAATTTCAAGTTTTGATAACCGATGCAGGTATTTTGGTGATACTGTATAATATATTCTGAACGACCTGAAATTATAGGACTGACAGATGTACGAAATTTTAGCTATAATTAAGAT
>NW_024748151.1:0-11471 GCF_018991925.1 Homarus americanus
GAGGGACCTCACGTGGTGTAGTAATTCCCTCACAGATGGTATTATGAGGGACCTCACGTGGTGTAGTAATTACTTCACAGATGGTGTTATGAGGGACCTCACGTGGTGTAGTAATTACTTCACAGATGGTGTTATGAGGGACCTCACGTGGTGTAGTAATTACCTCACAGATGGTGTTATGAGGGACCTCACGTGGTGTAGTAATTACCTCACAGATGGTGTTATGAGGGGCCTCACGTGGTGTAGTAACTCCCTCACAGATGATGTTATGAGGGGCCTGACGTGGTGCAGCAATTCCCTCACAGATGGTGTTATGAGGGGCATCACGTGGTGTAGTAATTCCCTCACAGATGGTGTTATGAGGGGCCTGACGTGGTGTAATAATTCCCTCACAGATGGTGTTATGAGGGACCTCACGTGGTGTAGTAATTCCCTCACAGATGGTGTTATGAGGGACTTGACTTGGTGTAGTAATTCCCCCACATATGGTATGGGGGCCTGACGTGGTGTAGTAATTACCTCACAGATGGTGTTATGAGGGGCCTGACGTGGTGTAGTAATTACCTCACAGATGGTGTTATGAGGGACCTCACGTGTGTGTGTGTGTGTGTGTGTGTGTGTGCCTTAATGGATTGGGAAAAATTTTAGTGTACAGAGTTGAGACAGCGTGCGTGAAGAGGCTCATCTTACTTCACCTCTTTCGAATGAATGTGAGCCCCGAGTAGTGAAAAAGGGCAGAAATAGAGAGGCGTATAACCTGTGGAGAACTGTAAATATGAGAAGACAACTGAGGATTATAAGAATTTACGTTCGAGGAGGTCGTGTGAGGTGACGGAGTCCTCCCCCCCCCCTCCTATCACGACTTCACCTCAGCACCACCTCCCTTCCCAATCCTCCCTGTCCCACCCCCTTCCATCTCCTTCTCACGTTAACATTTTGCTGTAATTCGTAAGACATACTGTACCCCTTTACGGGAATATTAATGATGTTTCGATCAATTCAAAGATACACCTCTACCTAGGCAGGAAGTTCTCACACTACTAGGTGGTCGGAGAGTGGACACCGTCTAAAGAATCAACAAAACAAGAAGCATGACGACCCGCTGCTTATTCCATCACTCAGCCATTTTTTACCCGTACGTCAACCATATTTCCGACAGTTTTTTGTTTTGTGATTTGTGATTGATATGTGTACAACGTTATGATTTGTTGTGGTGGTCTGGGAGTTTGGCGTCACAACACGGAACCTCTGACATAAACACTCGTCGTCTGACCCCCCAAACACTTCCTGACCTCTACCGCTGATTGGCTGATCAACCTGCGTAGGTGGACGTTTATTGGTTAGAATGATGGAGAGGCGGGGCTTAGGGTTTCTGCGGTGTTGTGCATGAACGAATCAAATTAAAATTACCGAGAAGTGCAAGCCAATAACGGGAGGCCGGCAGGGACGCATGGTGACACAACATGGTGACCCACCACACACACACACACACCGTCCTTGCCACTGACCTCCGTTTTGTTGTTTGTTTACAAACATTGTTTTCAAGCACCTGCTGCCTCGTCAAACGTCTCTTTCTCTCCTCTCCTCTCCTTCTCCTCCTTCTCTCTCTCTCTCTCTCTCTCTCTCACGCATTTCTTGCTTTATTCTTGACGTATGTTTTATTCATCTTTTTCTCTCCGTTGCGTGGCAAAGATAGACAGTTTCTCTCACCTGTTGTATGACTAAGGTAGATAACTTCTCTCACTTGTTGCATGACTAAGGTAGATAACTTCTCTCACTTGTTGCATGACTAAGGTAGATAACTTCTCTCACTTGTTGCATGACTAAGGTAGATAACTTCTCTCACTTGTTGCATGACTAAGGTAGATAACTTCTCTCACTTGTTGCATGACTAAGGTAGATAACTTCTCTCACTTGTTGCATGACTAAGGTAGATAACTTCTCTCACTTGTTGCATGACTAAGGTAGATAACTTCTCTCACTTGTTGCATGACTAAGGTAGATAACTTCTCTCACTTGTTGTATGACTAAGGTAGATAACTTCTCTCACCTGTTGCATGACTAAGGTAGATAACTTCTCTCACTTGTTGTATGACTAAGGTAGATAACTTCTCTCACTTGTTGCATGACTAAGGTAGATAACTTCTCTCACTTGTTGTATGACTAAGGTAGATAACTTCTCTCACCTGTTGCATGACTAAGGTAGATAACTTCTCTCACTTGTTGTATGACTAAGGTAGATAACTTCTCTCACTTGTTGCATGACTAAGGTAGATAACTTCTCTCACTTGTTGCATGACTAAGGTAGATAACTTCTCTCACCTGTTGCATGACTAAGGTAGATAACTTCTCTCACTTGTTGCATGACTAAGGTAGATAACTTCTCTCACTTGTTGCATGACTAAGGTAGATAACTTCTCTCACTTGTTGCATGACTAAGGTAGATAACTTCTCTCACTTGTTGTATGACTAAGGTAGATAACTTCTCTCACTTGTTGCATGACTAAGGTAGATAACTTCTCTCACTTGTTGCATGACTAAGGTAGATAACTTCTCTCACTTGTTGCATGACTAAGGTAGATAACTTCTCTCACTTGTTGCATGACTAAGGTAGATAACTTCTCTCACTTGTTGCATGACTAAGGTAGATAACTTCTCTCACTTGTTGCATGACTAAGGTAGATAACTTCTCTCACTTGTTGCATGACTAAGGTAGATAACTTCTCTCACTTGTTGTATGACTAAGGTAGATAACTTCTCTCACTTGTAGTATGACTAAGGTAGATAACTTCTCTCACCTGTTGCATGACTAAAGTAGATAACTTCTCTCACTTGTTGCATGGCTAAGGTAGATAACTTCTCTCACTTGTTGCATGACTAGGGTAGATAACTTCTCTCACTTGTTGTATGACTAAGGTAGATAACTTCTCTCACCTGTTGCATGACTAAGGTAGATAACTTCTCTCACTTGTTGCATGACTAAGGTAGATAACTTCTCTCACCTGTTGCATGACTAAGGTAGATAACTTCTCTCACTTGTTGCATGACTAAGGTAGATAACTTCTCTCACTTGTTGCACGACTAAGGTAGATAACTTCTCTCACTTGTTGTATGACTAAGGTAGATAACTTCTCTCACCTGTTGTATGACTAAGGTAGATAACTTCTCTCACTTGTTGTATGACTAAGGTAGATAACTTCTCTCACTTGTTGTATGACTAAGGTAGATAACTTCTATCACCTGTTGCATGACTAAGGTAGATACCTTCTCTCACTTGTTGCATGACTAAGGTAGATAACTTCTCTCACTTGTTGCATGACTAAGGTAGATAACTTCTCTCACTTGTTGCATGACTAAGGTAGATAACTTCTCTCACTTGTTGTATGACAAAGGTAGATAACTTCTCTCACTTGTTGCATGACTAAGGTAGATAACTTCTCTCACTTGTTGCATGACTAAGGTAGATAACTTCTCTCACTTGTTGTATGACTAAGGTAGATAACTTCTCTCACCTGTTGCATGACTAAGGTAAATAACTTCTCTCACTTGTTGCATGACTAAGGTAGATAACTTCTCTCACTTGTTGTATGACTAAGGTAGATAACTTCTCTCACTTGTTGCACGACTAAGGTAGATAACTTCTCTCACTTGTTGCATGAATAAGGTAGATAACTTCTCTCACTTGTTGTATGACTAAGGTAGATAACTTCTCTCACTTGTAGTATGACTAAGGTAGATAACTTCTCTCACCTGTTGCATGACTAAAGTAGATAACTTCTCTCACTTGTTGCATGACTAAGGTAGATAACTTCTCTCACCTGTTGCATGACTAAGGTAGATAACTTCTCTCACTTGTTGCATGACTAAGGTAGATAACTTCTCTCACTTGTTGCATGACTAAGGTAGATAACTTCTCTCACTTGTTGCATGACTAAGGTAGATAACTTCTCTCACTTGTTGCATGACTAAGGTAGATAACTTCTCTCACTTGTTGCATGACTAAGGTAGATAACTTCTCTCACTTGTTGCATGACTAAGGTAGATAACTTCTCTCACTTGTTGCATGACTAAGGTAGATAACTTCTCTCACTTGTTGCATGACTAAGGTAGATAACTTCTCTCACTTGTTGTATGACTAAGGTAGATAACTTTCTCACCCATATGACTGGCAGATAACTTCTCTCCACTCAGATAACCTGCTGCATCAAGGTAGATATTCTCTCTCAATTTGCTTGCATGACTAAGGTAGATAACCCTTCACTTGTTGCATGATCAAGGTAGAGACAATCTCTACTTGTTGCATGACTTAAGGTAGATAACTTCTCTCACCTGTTGCATGACTAAGGTAGATAACTTCTCTCACTTGTTGCATGACTAAGGTAGATAACTTCTCTCACTTGTTGCATGACTAAGGTAGATAACTTCTCTCACTTGTTGCATGACTAAGGTAGATAACTTCTCTCACTTGTTGCATGACTAAGGTAGATAACTTCTCTCACTTGTTGCATGACTAAGGTAGATAACTTCTCTCACTTGTTGCATGACTAAGGTAGATAACTTCTCTCACTTGTTGCATGACTAAGGTAGATAACTTCTCTCACTTGTTGCATGACTAAGGTAAGTACAGAATAAGACGATAATCAAAGCAAAAATAAAAACAAAACAAGTAATCAAAAATAATAGATAAAGAAATAAACAATGACAAGTAAACAAAACAATGAAAGATAAACAAAACACATGAACAAGGTAACAGACACACAGACCAAACAAAACAAAACAAGCTAACAAATCAAATAAGACAAAGAGCCTTCATGACCTAAGGTTGGCAGACATCTAGGAGAGGGTCAGGCGGAGTCAGACCAGGTCAGTGAGGGTCAGTACAAAACTTTAAGGGGTGGGGAAGAAACACGTCAATGGAGGGAGACAGGACAAAATGGCTCTCTCTCTCTCTCTCTCTCTCTCTCTCTCTCTCTCTCTCTTTCTCTCTCTCTCTCTGGGTGTGTGTAATAATAATAATAATAATTAACGTTTTATTGAAAGAGCTTGGCAGCCAGAAGGCTGAAAATATACAGTTACATATTTGGGGAATGGCTTTCGAATTACAAATAATATACAAGTAACATAAGTGATACAAATAAGATATATAATAACTAGATGGGGAAAAGCTCAAACTCCAGTTCATTTCCACATAGTGACAGTGCAAGGAATAGTGTTTACTGGGAGTGAATACACTGGTTTATTACAAGTTATTGATAATATTTACAATGGTTGGGACTGGGCTGTTCTTATAGCGATCAGTTCGTGCACGTTTGGGCTGGATGCGGTTGTGGTGTCGAACAGCAATTCTCGGGCTAGGGATCTCAGGTGGTAGTAGGAGCCGGTGTCGAGGATGGTGTAGAAGCTTGTACTAAATTTGCAGATGAGGTCGTGGTGATGGTCAGTGAGAGTCGAAAGGGCTGGTGTTGAGCGCTTTGATATGTGGAGTAGGAAGGAGAGAATAATCTTGCATGCCCTCTTTTGCACTTTTCTAGGTGTTTACGTTGTGTGGCATTTAGGGAGAAGACCAGGTGGGGAGGCATAGGTGAGCTGGGAAGTATGAATGTTGTGTAAACACTGAGGAGTTCGTGTGCAGGAACTCCGAGGGACTTGAGTCGGCGGAGGAGGTGGAGACGGAAACTGGAGGATTTGACAACTTCACTGACGTGTGGTTTCCAATTTAGCTTGTTGTCTATGGTGACGCCGAGGAGCTTCGTGGAATCTACAACCTGGAGTGTGTTCGGACCTAGAGTAATGGAAGGAGGTGGGACAATGTCGGAGGAGAGGTTGATGTGCATAACCATGGTCTTAAGGGTATAGATGGTGACATGGTTAAGCAGGCCCAGTTTGAGACTGTTCAATAAATCCTGAAGGGCGGTATAGTTGGGAGCAGAATTGTTGACGCTGATCCCAATGGTGGAGCCGTCGACATATTTCAAGCGAGCAGGGGTTTCTCTTAGGGCATCATTGATGACCATAAGGAAGCAGAGTGGTCCCATCTTGGTGCCTTGGGGGAGACCACAGGTGAGTGACTGAAAGGTGGAGACAGCCCCTCGGAAGCGTACAGCTTGGCGTCGGTCACTGAGAAAGTCTGTAAGCCATGGTATAAGACTTCTCCGAAGCCCGAGGTCAATAGCTTTGTTGATGATTATATTGTGGCCGACTAGGTCGAATGCTTTAGTGAAATCAATGAAGGCGACAGCTACAGACGTTTTTCGTTTCTTGAGATGGTGGTATATGTAATCGAGAAAGCTGACAAGACAGTGAGTGGTGGAGGAAGTTCATGTTGCCAAATTGCTAAGGGTCTACGATTCCTGCAATATCAGCATAAGCCCAGTCGAACACAAAACTTTCACAGATTAGGTTGGGTATTGGGGTGATTGCAATAGGTCGTAGCTGATTTAAGGATTGTGGGCTGGTTGACTTGGGCACTGGTGATACATAAGAGGTCTTCCAGTCAGCTGGGCATCTGGCTTGACTGAGAGAAGCATTGATGATGGGATATAGGGGTTTAACAAGCTCCGGGGAGAACTCCCTTGAAGAATTTCTATTGGTAAGTCAATGGGGGTGTAGAGCTGTTTTAATTTTAGTTTGTCCGCCAAGTTGCTTGTTAATACTAAATTCTTCTACTAAGTCAGTGGGAAGGGGCTGGTAGGTACAGGGAGAGTGGTTGTGCCAGTCAGGGAGCATCTGGTATGCTATAGTAGTGAAAATGGTTATTTGTTTGCTCAGCTGCGTCAACCTTTAGTGAGATGGCTATGAAGGAGGGGTGTGTCTTATTGTTTAGTCCACAGAGTTCTTAAGCTTACCATACCATTGTATTGACTGATGTTGGTCTGTTTCAGGTGTTGTAATTTGCTGGGTGAAAAATTTCTTTTTTGCAGTGCCTATTTCAAGGATGACCTGGTTGGAGAAATAGTAATACGTGTGTGTAGTATGTCCTTCTCTCATCATCATCATCGTCATCAACAAGAACACGTCCTTCTCTTTTTCCTCTTCCTAATCTTCCTCCTCCTCCTCTTCTCCTTCCTCTTCCTCCTCTTCATAGTTATCTATGTCATTCTTTGCTAATTGCCTACACCCCTCCCACATCCTTCGACCTCCCTCATTAACACACCTACCCCCTACACACGCCATACTCACCCCCACAACACCCCATTAACGCACAGTGAACAAACCACGAATCTGAGAGATCCCCCCAAAACCAAAAACAAGATACAATGGACTCGCTACGTAATACAGTGAAAATAATGCAACATAATGTGGAGAACTAATAAATTATCAGAGTAAGAACTCCTTTAAAAACTCCCACCAGATAACGACAACAACCATACTTGGTTCTCAAAAAGTCACCAAATCTCAAAGGGTCCATTTCCACCCCCGATCTACACGCCCAGGCAATAGACAACCTCCCTAGACCAGCATCTGCCAGTAGGGTCGGCGGAATATGAAATAAGGCCCTTAAAACACCCATATATGGGACAGGGTAGGATGTCTAGTGCCTGTACCGACAGACAATAACTAACCCATGACACAACCCTAACACACTATTCGCATATATGGATGTGCTTGTGGTTATCCTTGCTTGTATATGTGATTATGTTTGTGTAAATGTGTATATATATAAAGATACACAACAACACGTGCGACCCAGCTATGGTTGGTCCCTGGGTTTATTTAGGTGAAGTGAAGGCCACATTACTGCCTTGTGTACCGAGGCTGCTGCTAATAGTAGACAGACGTACGGGGAGGGGAGGGGGGCGGGGGCAAACGGCCAGGAGTACCGTTATATACCCCCCTCTTACTATGGCGGGGACATGAAAAAGAACAAAGACGAAGCGATAAGCAGTCACATAGTTGCAGCCTCACGAGTGTGGCGCGGTGTGTGGACTGACGCATGACCCTCAATACAAAACCCATTTCTAGGAGGAGACAAGTCTATTTAAGTGGAAACATTGACCCAACACACGCGGAGGAATACCCTTGCCGTGTACATCATCCACAGTTGTATGCGCGGTGTGTTGCGGCGGTGCATACAGAATACTTGGATCAGTTAAATGGTCCTTGTGTGCATGTCTTGTGTATATAGAGAACTAGTTATTTCATTAGGATGCACTTAATGAAAGCCACGCAAGGAACTTATTTTCTTTGAGAGAGACACGGAGGCAGTGTTAGTTGTGGTCTTACACTGTGAGAATTATCTGCTTGTATCGGGTTCTTAAGTTTCTTTTATGAATATAAATTAACACACACACACACACACACACCCACTCTTACGGGTTTGTACTCCTAAAACTTCGACACTTGGAGGTCATGGTAACTTTATTATTTATAGCACAACTACTAGTGTAATATACGTAAAAGTTTGTAGAAGCACAAATACAGGGACTAATAGACGCACTGTACGGCCAGCCAAAGTTCCATCGACCCCACCCTGGCTCTCGTACTCCCAATTTTACCTGGCAATACCTGGTGAAGTAAGGCTGCAGGTAATGGTGATTGGTGGATGTATTCTCGGCTGTACACTGTCAGGATAAATATTAAACAAACCTAAGGTAGTAATTCTATAATTCTATACAATTATCAACAGTAACAACAACAGGCGGGGAACTAACAATAAAAGCAGCAACAACAACAACAACAGCAAAACCAAATAAACTAATTGATTAACACTAGACGACTTTATTTACCACAGAGTATCTCCATTAATAACAAAAATAACAGCAGCAACAACAGATATATTAATAACATTAACAACAACAGTAGAGACGGTAACAACAACAGCTCCAGGAGTGATAGGAATCGGATTAAAAGAAGGGCAGCAATAATCACATAACGAGAGAGAACCAATGATGAACAAGAGACAACATGACCATCGTCATCATCATCACATCATCATCACTGTCAGGATCATCATCACTACGACCGTCAACACCATTCCCATCACCACCAGCACTGCAGAATTCGAAACAGCGTCAATCAATCCATTCTTACTGCCCACCCTCTGAACCCACCCTCTGAAAAAGCTCCGTACCCACCACCACAGTGCCCACCACCCTCCGTGCCCACCACCACAGTGCCCATCGCCCTCCGTGCCCACCACCACAGTGCCCACTACCCCCCGTGCCCACCCTGCCAGCTGGCTGTCACTCAGGGCACATAATGTAAACAGCGCCACTTAGAGCCCGGCGGGAGTGCCACCTGTACCGCCCTTGTCAGCCAAGACCACCCAGCTGGTGCCCTTCTGGTGACAGTGCCTGGTGACGTTTCCTGATGACGCTGCCTGGTGACGCTTAAGTGTAAGGTCTCCTGGTGATGCGGTTTGGTGACACTGCCTGCTGACACTGCCTACTGACACTACAGTGCTTGGTGACGCTTCGTAGATCAAGCAGATGGCAACAAGTGTTTGATGACCGACTGGTGACAAGTGCTGATGACGCACTGGTGACTCATTTTATACAAACTTTTTTATTTGACTTACGTTTGTGTGAGTTATGTATCCTATGTGGGTATGTGTATGTATGTGTATCATGTTAAATTTGTCGCTCTCATGATATAACGTAAACCAGTACACCATTATTTTAGCTCAGCTCACCGTCTACACATCCGCATTACATCATGTTAAGAAGATTTCAATTTGCTGTCAAGATGTGATTGACAGACACGCAAACATACTGCCATAGTCATGCACTCAAATAATCAAACATGAACCCGCGGCACAAACACATGTTGAAAAAACTAGAGAGATGGAGGATGAAAATACACGAATAATACACATATAACAAACACACACACACACACACTTTTTCACTAATTCACTCACACACACTCAGTTTTACACACTCATTCAGTCATTCATTCATACATATACTTTCCCACCTAATTATTCACAATCTTTCACACTAGCACCTCTCTCTCTCTCTCTCTCGTATCTGCCTTTTAATTCACGATTCAACAGAAAGGCGGACAGCGTTTTGTCTCGTAACACCAACACAGCTTCATAAATATCTGCTTCATTGGTTGTAAAAATTCTGACCGCACCCTTTAAAATGTGTGTGTAATAATAATAATAATAATAATTAACGGTTTATTGAAAAAGTTCTGCAGCCCGAAGGCTGAAAATATACATTGGACATAAATGACTTATTACATACATTGGTTGTTTAACAAAAGCCTTCATTAGAGAAAGGTAAAGGAACATACAGTGAACATACAGATTAATGTAGGTGTTGAACAGCAAACTCGTAGTGTAGTAACTCCCTCCCAGATGGTGTTAGGAGGAACTCACGTGGTGTAGTAGTTCCCTCAGATGGTGTTATGAGGGACCTGGCGTGGTGTAGTAATTCCCTCGCTGATGGTGTTATGAGGGGCCTCACGTGTAGTAATTCCTTCACAGATGGTGTTAGGAGGGACCTATGTGGTGTAGTAGTTCCCTCAGATGGTGTTATGAGGGACCTCACGTGTAGTAATTCCCTCACAGATGGTGTTATGAGGGGCCTCACGTGGTGTAGTAATTCCTCTCATAGATGGTGTTACGAGGGGCCTCACGTGGTGTAGTAACTCCCTCACAGATGGTGTTATGAGGGGCATCACGTGGTGTTCGAATTCCCTCACAGATGGTGTTATGAGGGACCTGACGTGGTGTAGTAATTCCCTCACAGATGGTGTTATGAAGGGCCTGACGTGGTGTAGTAATTCCCTCACAGATGGCGTTATGAGGGGCATCCCGTGGTGTAGTAATTCCCTCACAGATGGTGTTATGAGGGACCTCACGTGGTGTAGTAATTCCCTCACAGATGGTGTTATGAGGGACTTGACGTGGTGTAGTAACTTCCTCACAGATGGTGTTATGAGGGGCATCACATGGTGTAGTAATTCCCTCACAGATGGTGTTATGAGGGACTTGACGTGGTGTAGTAATTCTCTCACAGATGGTGTTATATGAGTGAGGTGTGGCCCCAGGCCTTCCTATCGTAGACGGATTAACACATCGCTGGTTGTTGGGTCTCACGGGCCGTTATCACTGGGTACCTGGGACCTCACTGTGTGAAGGTTAACTTGAGTACGACTGTTACTGTTGAGTTGTTCTCACTGACTTAAGCACTGTTCACCACTGTTCACCTCTGTTTAACACTGGTTCCATTCCTTTTTGTGTGTGTGTGTGTGTGTTAATCTCTTAAAGTTTAGCTATTGAATGGTATATTTCATTGCAATAAGTTTCAGTAACCAATGTTTTAAAATGGAACAAATTGACGCAGTCCTTTTAAAAGTTAACCTTCAGGAAAAACATGATTGTGATGACAGGTGTTTAGTGTTACCAAACCCCTGACAGTGAAAACAGACAGTAAATTCTAGCAGATCACAAGACTCAGGAAAATTTAAGTCCTTGTACATGATTCACTTTCAAGACACACTTTCTCTCTACTGCTTAAAAA